>NW_024055498.1:1392526-1536783 GCF_902713615.1 Scyliorhinus canicula
CCCCGGCCCTTGCAAAGAGCACCTTGCTTAAGCCCATATCTCCAACACAACCCACCTCACCTTTTTGGACACTAATGGCAATTTAGCATGGTCAACCCATCTATCCTGCACATCTTTGGACTGTGGGGGGAAACTGGAGCACCCAGAGTAAACCCACACAGACACTGGGACAACGCGCAGACGCCACACAGACAGTGACCCAAGCCGGGAATCAAACCTGGGATCCTGGAGCTGGGAAGCAATAGTGCTAACCACTGTGCTACTGTGTCACCCAAACGTGGGAGCAGTACTTGGGAGAGGTTTTTCAATCGCTCCGTCCGTGGGAGGAGATTCACTCAGTCAAACAATCTGAACAGACATCAGCAAGTTCACAGGCAACAGCAGGGTTTGGATTCAGCTGTTGTTGCTGCTGTTAGTCACATCCAGGACTGAATGATGCCTGGACGTCTGTTTCCAGTGGGGCTCCACAGTTCCGGTATATATCAATGATATAGACTTAAATGTATGCACCAGGATTATACGAAAGTTGCTGGTGTGTTTTAGACAATGAGGGAGAAAGCCATGGACTGGGTCAGGTGGACAGAAAAGTGGTAAATGGAAATTTAGATAATGAGAGGTTAGGAACACACTTCAGTTAACTCCCGATAAAAATTAGGTCACTTCAGGATAATGGAAAAAACTGATTGGTGGGGAAGCTACAAATAATCCTTTTTAAAAAAAATAAATTCAGAGTACCCAATTATGATTATTGTTTTCCCAATTGAGGGGCAATTTAGCCTGGCCAATCCACCTGACCTGCACATCTTTGGGTTGTGGGGGTGAAACCTATGCAGACACGTGGAGAATGCAAACTCCACACGGACAGTGACCCAGGACCGGGATTCAAACCTGGGTCCACAGCGCTGTAGTCCCAGTGCTAACCACTGCTCCACGTGCTGCCCTAGCTACAAATAATTCTAATAACTTTATTGAACAGTTTTCAAATGGAAAGGCACTTGACCACATTAAATCTAAGGGTCTGCAATAGATGTTTGATCCAGGAAGTCATATTTAGGGCAAGATTATAAACAGAGGGCATTCATTTAAATGCTGAGCAAGGCTAGGAGAGTGGGTAAAGAAGTGGCAGCTGGGATACAATGTGGAAAAGTGTGAGGTTATGCACTTTCAAAGGAGGCATAGACTATTTTCGAAATGGGGAAATGCTGAGGAAATCGCAAGCACAAAGGGTGGCCTTGTTCAAGATTCTCTTCAGGTTAATGTGCAGGTTCAGTCCGCAGTTAGGAAGGCAAATGCAAATCTTCATATCGAGAGGGCTAGAATACAAGACTAAGGATGTAATTCTGAGGCTGTATAAAGCTCTGATCAGACCCCATTTGGAGTATTTTGAGCAGTTCTGGGTTCCGTATCTAAGGAAGGATGTGTTGGCTTTGGAAAGGGTTCAGAGGAGGTTCACAAGAATGATCCCTGGAATGAAGAGTTTGTCGTATGAGAAACGGTTGAGGACTCTGGGTCTGTACTCGTTGGAGTTTAGAAGGATATGGGTGGATCTTATTAAGACTTGCAGGATACTGCGAGGCCTGGGTAGAGTGGACATGGAGAAGATGTTTCCACCTGTCGGAAAAACTAGAAGCAGAGGACACAATCTCAGACTAAAGGGGCGATCCTTTCAAACAAAGTAAAAAGTCTTACAACACCAGGTTAAAGTCCAACAGGTTTGTTTCGACTCACTAGCTTTAGGGACACAATTCCTTCCTCAGGTGATGAGGAGGAATTAAAAAAGATGAGGAGGAATTTCTTCAGCCAGAGGGTGGTGAATCTGTGGAAGTCTTTGCCACAGAATGCCGTGGACGCCAAATCACTGAGTGTCTTTAAGATAGAGATAGATAGCTTCTTGATTAATAAGGGGATCAGGGGTTATGGGGAGAATGCAGGAGAATGGAGATGAGAAAAATATCAGCCATGATTGAATGGCGGAGCAGATTCGATGGGTCGAGTAGCCTAATTCTGCTCCTATGTCTTATGATGTGAAGAAAAACATTCTGTTCTGCATGTGGGATCATGAATGCACTGCTCGAAAATGTGGTGGAGGCAGATTCAATTGATGCCTTGAAAAGAGAATTGGACAATTATCTGTTACTGTCAGATCAGCCATGACCTTATTAAATGGTGGAGCAGACTGGGCTGAATAGCCAACTCCAGCTCTTTGCTCATCTGTTCGTATCTTTTGAGGAGAAAAATATCTGCAGAGTTCAGGGCCAATGACAGGGGATTGTGACTGTTGCAGAAAGTTGGCACAGATACAATTTGTTGAGTGCCTTTGTTTTGTGCTGTCACCTTTCTATGCCTCTGTGTTATGAGGGAAATGCAGTGCACCAATGCAAGAGAGGCAGATTGCTCCCTCGATATGGATTGGATTGGTTTATTGTCACGTGTACCGAGGTACAGTGAAAAGTATTATTCTGAGAGCAGCACAAACAGATCATTGTGTACATGAAAAGAAAGTAAACTAAAAAGAAAATACATAATAGGGCAACACAAGTTACACAATGTAAATATATAAACAAAGGCATTGGATGAAGCATACAGGAGTGGAGTATTAATCAGGTCAGTCCATAAGAGGGTTGTTTAAGAGTCTGGTAATAGCGGGAAAGAAGCTGTTTTGAATCTGATCGTCCGTGTTCTCAGACTTTTGTATCTCCTGCCCGATGGAAGAAGTTGGAAGAGTGAGTAAGCTGGGTGGGAGGGGTCTTTGATTATGCTGCCCGCTTTCCCCAGGCAGTGGGAGGTGTGGACAGAGTAAATGGATGGGAGGTAGGTTTGTGTGATGGACTGGTCTGTGTTCACTACTCTCTCAAGTTTCTTGCAGTCTTGGGCTGAGCAGTTGCCATACCAGGCTGTGATGCAGCCAGATAGGATGCTTTCTATGGTGCATCTGGAAAAGTTGGTAAGAGTCAGTGTGGACATGCCAAGTTTCCTTAGTTTCCTGAGGAAGTATAGGCACTGTTGTGCTTTCTTGGTGGCAGCGTCGATGTGCGTGGACCAGGACAGATTTTTGGTGATGGAAACCCTGTGGTCCAGTGCAGGAGAGGCTGGTTGTTGGGCAGTGTGAGCTGAACATACACGGCTGGATAAAGACTAAGGCAGATGTCAAGACCCTTGGAGCGAAAACAGGTCTGGAGGGAGTGGGTCAAAAAACCTGGGGAGTTGCATTTTGCATGAATTGTGAGTGTGACCCAGTCACAATTATGAACAGTAAACAAACCTATCATTGGTTTGATGAGATAATTTACCCTGTCCCAGGTGTTGTAAATACTGTACATACTGTAGATCAGCCTGCTTGCTGCCGATGTCTAAGTGATATCTTATCAGAATAATGTGCTTCTGTATTAAATAAAGTATCCAAACCTCTCATTGTGCTTCATGCCCAGCATCTTGCCTAACTGTGGATCTTCTGTTTTGCTAACTGGGAAATAGAATCTTCCTGTTTACTAATTGCCCTATGGCGGCTGTGTTACCCAGAATCCCCCGGGCTGCAGTAAGTCCCCTATCAGTGAGTGTACGAGGCCAGTGCGCTGGTGCAGTGTGGGTGTGTGTTCTGAGCATGCTCAGTGTCAGTCATGGTGAGAGAGTGAGGAGGAGCTGGGTTGAACACAACAGTGAGCTGTACCCCTGTGAGACGGGCATCTCCCAGTCTCTGTTTGACTCTCCTGCAGCTTCCTGTTATGGTTGAGTTGGACAAGGAACTCTCATCATTTGAGCTGGAAAAGGTAATTGATTGCTGAGCAAGCAGAAAGGTGCCCAGCAAGGATGGAATTCCAGCTGAACTGCTCACACACAGAAAGTCCCATCGACTGTCCCACCTTCCTGCCCTCCCCTTTTGGGCTGTGAGACTGGTCCACGGAACATGTGTGATGCAATAAAAGCAGCAGTGACAGAGGGGACAGCATCAACTACAGGGACATCTCTCTCCTTAGAGTCAGGGGAAGACCTTCACTTGGGTAATGTTTAAAAGATTCATCTACTTGCAGACTGAGTTTATCCAGAATCACAGTGCGGTTTCTGTGCTAACAGATCTACAGTGAACATGATCTTCTCCACACACCAGCTGCAAGGGAAGTGAACAATTGGGATTTGATCTAAAGTGCCAGTGCTGAGAAAGTGAAATGTTCTAATTACTGAGTGAAAGTAAACCTTTCAGTGTGAATCACAATTTACTGGGACAATTGTTTCAATCTCTGAAGATAAACTTCAGCCTTGAAGTTATGTTTCGGAGCTCACAAGCTGTGGGAAGCTTTGTGAATGTTTCCTCTTCCCTTTTGTAAACAAGCAAAGAAGTTAACCCTTTCCCCTGACAGCACGGCAATGATTTGAAATAAAGACTTTGACTTTTAAAGATTTGGCTTCATCCCATTTGTTGGGGTCATCTTTCCGGCCGTGAGAATCATCGCGGGTAGGATGGAAATTTGGCAGAACATTTTTTTTGATAATCCTAATCTTTATTGTCACAAGTAGTCTTACATTAACACTGCAATGAAGTTACAGTGAAAAGCCCCTAGTCAGCACATTCCGGTGTCTGTTCAGGTACAGAGGGAGAATTCAGAATTGTCATGTGAGAGTACCTTTAAGAACTGGGTGTTTATCAAATAGCTGTAGTGAAGACAGACACCCCAGCTCCACCCACACTCTGATATCACTGCTGCTATTTGATGAACACCAATTTCTTAAAGTTACAGCTGGTCTTCCAACCAATCGGAGTGAACGGGGGGGGGGGGGGTGATCCTAGACCTCCCTCATTGACTGAGACTCTATCATTTTGAGTTCTTCCCATTGGCCACATGGGTGCGGGTTCCAAAACCTCATTTCCTGCCTCAGCGATGTTGACCAATGGGAGGATTTGAAAGACCGGATGGACTCTGGTTCTCCAGCCAATCAGACTACGGGTTTTGTGTAAATGAAGATTGAACTTCACACAGACTAAAACGTCTTCCTGTGTCAAACCTCTGAGTAAAACACTTTCCGCTTTTCACTTCAATGGATTTTAAATTAGAGTCCATTAACCCTTCAACAGAACTGTTACAAGGAACAACAAACATTAACTCCGTGTCTCTCGCAACAGATATGGCACAGTGGTTAGCACTGCTGCCTCACAGCACCAGCGAGCAGGGTTCAATTCCGGCCTTGGGTGACTGTGTGGAGTTTGCACCCCCCCCCCCCCCCCCCCCACCGTCTGTGTGGGTTCCCTCCGCGTGCTCGTTTTCTCCCGCTGTCCAAAGATGTGCAGGTTTGGTGGATTGGCTATGCTAAATTGTCCCTCAGTGTCCAAAGGTGAAGTGGGGTTATGGGGAGAGGGCGGGGGAAGTGCACCTGGGTGGGAGCTCTTTTGTAGGTTGGTGCAAACTTGATGGGCTGAATGGCCTCCTTCTGCACTGTAGGGATTCCATGATGCTGCCAGACCTGTTGAGTTAATCTAGCATTTTCTGGTATTACTCTACGCACCTTTTTAATCCACTGATTATATTTATTGGAACACTGTACCATTAACTCCCAGGAGCAGTGTGTTGATGTTTCAGCTGTTCCGGCCTTGGGTGACTGTGTGGAGTTTTTACATTCTCCCAGTGTCTGTGTGGGTTCCCTCCGGGTGCTCCGGTTTCCTCCCACTGTCCAAAGATGGGCAGATTTGGTGAATTGGCCCCGTGAAATTGCCCCTTAGTGTCCAAATAAAGATTAGGTGATGTTACTGGGTTATGGGGATAAACAAAGAACAGAGAAAAGTACAGCACAGGAAGAGGCCCTTCGGCCCTTCAAGCCTGCATCGACCATGCTGCCCGGCCAAACTAAAATATTCTGTGCTTCCGGGCTCCCTATCCTCAATTCCCATCCTATTCATGTAATTGTCAAGATGCCCCTTAATATGGTGGAGGCATGCGCTTAAGTAGGGTGCTCTTTCCAAGGGACGGTGCAGGCTGAATGGGCCAAATGGCCTCCTTCTGCACTGATTCGGTAGGATTTTCTCTCTCTCAGTCTCATCCGATGGGTCTGTCTCGTGGTATTTCCCTGATGGTGGCACAGTAGTTAACACTGTTGCTTCACAACACCAGGGTTCCGAGTTCAATTCCCACTTGGGTCATTGTCTGTGCAGAGTCTGCACTTTCACCCAGTGTCTGTGTGGGTTTCCTCCGGGTGCTCCGGTTTCCTCCCCCATGTCCCGAAGATGCGCTTGTTCGGTGAATTGGACATTCTGAATTCTCCCTCTGTGTACCCGAACAGGCACCAGAGTATGTTGACTAGGAGATTTTCACAGTAACTTCATTGCAGTGTTAATGTAAGCCTACTTGTGACAATAATAAAGATTTTTATTATTCAGCGTGTGGATATTTTAAGGAGCAGCTAGACCCTCCTTGGTTCTACCTGTTGTCCCTCAGATATTCCGTCTGTTTTTGGTTAATGTGTCTGGAGTCTGAGTTCTTCCAGTCTGTCTCCAATTCTCCTTCCTGTCTCAGGGTTATGGGTCTAGGTAGCTTGGTGTGATTCGTGTTGTTTGGTTGTCTGTCTGTCGCCAGCAGGTATTGTTGTCTCTCGACAATGACTGTGCTGCTACCCTTGTCTTCTGGTCTTATGAACATATCCGTGTAGGGTCCAAGCTCCCGGATTGTCTGTCTTTATCTCCGGGTAAGATTCTGTTTGTCTCTTGTATTTCACTGTGACAGGGCAGAGACCTGATTGAAGGGATTCAAACATGGGAGTTCTGGGAAAGATAGGCAAGGATTTGGGAGGTGACAACATGTTCAAAGAGTTTGGAGCGAGGGAGGTTGAAGATGGGGCAGTAATTTGTAAGGATGGCAGTGTCAAGGGTTTGTTTTATTGAGGAGGGGGTGATGATGACAGATTTGAAGGACAGAGGGACAGTACTTGAAGAGAGAGAAATATTGACAATATTCATGGACACAGGGTAGTTGGCTGATCAGTAGCTCAGTGGGAATAGGGTCGATGGAGCAGGAGCTGGGTCTCATGGACAAGATGAGGAGCATGAGGGGAGATGGGAGAGAAACTAGAGAAAGATATGGGTTCAGGGCTCAGGAAAGGATGAAATTTTGAGACAGTTTGGTCCGGTGGGCTCGTGGAAGGGAGGGAAGCAGCAGAGGCAGCTGATCGGATTGACTCAATCTCAGTCACAAAGACGCTCCACAAGCTCCTCACACTTCTTGTTGGAGGTGAGGATGGAAGAGACAGGGGAGAGCGAGAGAACTTCAAAAAGAACTAACTTGTGTCAGAGATATTAAAAAGTTTCAACACACTGCGTATTTAACACAAATCTACTTTATTTGACTTTTAGCCTGAATATTAGTCCCTGTAAATGAGCAGAAAGAGATCCAAATGAACATGGTTCAGTCCTGAATGCGAGTAACAGGAAAATTCAATTACTGCAGTTATTTGTGGCACTGTTGGTGTCTCAGGAGGTGGGATGAAGTGGTGAATCCCTTCCCACAATTGGAGCAGGTGAACGGTCTCTCCCCAGTGTGAACTCGCTGGTGCTTCTGCAGGGCGGATGACTCAGTGAATTGCTTCCCACACTGGGAGCAGGTGAATGGCCTCTCCCCAGTGTGAATTCGCTGGTGCTTCTGCAGGTTGAAGGACTGAGTGAATCCCTTCCCACACCAGGAGCAGGTGAATGGCCTCTCCCCAGTGTGAATTCGTTGATGTACAGTGAGGTGAGATGATCGCCTGAAACCAGTCCCACAATGAGAGCACCTAAACGGTCTCTCATCAGTGTGAACATGTTGATGGTGCATCAGTTCCCCAGAACTTTTATAGCTCTTCCCGCAGTCTGGACATTGAAACGGTCTTTCATCAGTGTGAATTCGCTGGTGACTTAGCAGATCGGATGACTGGGTGAATCCTTCCCCACACTTGGAGCAGCTGAATGTTCTCTCCGCAGAGTGAATTTGTTGGTGCTTCTCCAGGTCAGATGATCGCAAGAATCTTTTCTCACATTTGGAGCAGCTGAATGGCCTCTCCCCAGTGTGAATTCGCTGGTGCCTCTGCAGGTCAGATGATCGAGTGAATCTCTTCCCACACTCTGAGCAGGTGAATGGCCTCTCCCCAGTGTGACTTCGCTGATGTACAGTGAGGTCAGATGATTGTCTGAACCCAATCCCGCAGTAAGAGCACCTAAACGGTCTCTCATCAGTGTGAACACGTTGATGACGAAGCAGTTCCCCAGAACGTTTATAGCACATCCCGCAGTCTGGACAATGAAATGGTGTCTCATCAGTGTGAATTCGCTGGTGACTCAGCAGGTGGGTTGAAAAAGAAAATCCCTTCCCACACTCTGAGCAGGTGAACGGTCTCTCCCCAGTGTGAACTCGCTGGTGTCTCAGCAGGTGGGACGACTGATTGAATCCCTTCCCACACTTGGAGCAGGTGAATGGTCTCTCCCCAGTATGACTATGTCGATGAGTTTCCAGCTTGGATGGGGAAGTGAATCCTTTCCCACAGTCCGTACATTTCCACGGTTTCTCCTCGGTGTGACTGCATTTGTGGCTTGTGAGGTCTGATGGAGCAAATCCTCGTCCACACAAACAAATCATGTACGGTTTCTCCCCACTGTCAACTATGCTTTTTCCTTCCATGTTCAAAATCCGCTGATATTCAGGATATGATAAATTGAGGGCTCTGTCAGATCCTGATGTGATGCTTGGTTTGAGTTTCCAGACTTTGAATCCTCCCCTTCGAACACCCTGTGAAACTGATTGAAAACAGAAAATAGGGAGTGAGAGAGAACCCACAAAAACACAAAGGCAGGTTGTGAAATTTAGCTGAATGAATCGAGTCACTTGTGGGGCCGGCTCTGGGAAAAAGTGACCATGAAAACGGCTGGATTGTTATAAAACTCAACTGGCCTCTTTGGGAGGAGAGAGAAAGAGGCGAAGAGGGATTTTGTAGATCTACAAGACCAATTAACAGAGTAGCTGGCAAAGCAAATTTGATCTGAGCTTCATCAAGAGTAATATTGATTCTGAAACTATGCTTCTGGTGGCACGGTGATTAGCACTGCTACCTCATAGCGCCAGGGACCCGGGTTCAATTCCGCAGTGACTGTCTGTGTGGAGTTTACACGCCCCCCACCCACCAGTGTCTATGTGGGTTTCCACCCGGTGCTCAGATTTCCTCCAACAATCCAAAGAAAGGAACGCGAGGTGGATTGGCCTTGATAAATTTCCCCTTAGTGTCCAGGGATGTGCAGGTTAGGTGGGGCTATGGGGTTACAGGGACAGGGTAGAGGTGTGGGCCTAGGCAGGGTGCCCTTTCAGAGAGTTGGTGCAGACTCGATGGGCCGAATGGCCTCCTTCTGCAGTGCAGGAATTCTGCGGTTCAAAATCTATTCTATGAATCATTATAAAGCTCTGGTCACCACTCTTCAGGAAGGATGTGAAGGTTGTTGAGAAGGTGCAGAGGGGATATACCAGAATGGTTCCAGCAAAGGAGGTTGAGGGAAGATTTGATTCAGGGACACAAGATTATGCCAGATTTCCATCGGGTGGACAAAGAAACTCTGTTTCCATTCACTGATCGTACAAGCAGTCGGGACACAGATTTAAAGTTTTGGGTAAAACCTGGATTGAACGATATAAGATCCGGAGGGGTTTTGACAGGGTGGATGTGGAGAGGATAGTGGGCCGGGTCTCAAATAACGACGAGTCCGAATACAGGAGGGAGATAGAGAACCTAGTGGAGTAGTGTAACGACAACAATCTCTCCCTCAATGCCAGCAAAACTAAAGAGCTGGTCATCGATTTCAGGAAGCAAAGTACTGTACACACCCCTGTCAGCATCAACGGAGCCGAGGTGGAGATGGTTAGCAGTTTCAAATTCCTCGGGGTGCATATCACCAAAAATCTATCCTGGTCCACTCACATTGACGCTATCACCAAGAAAGCACAACAGCGCCTATACTTCCTCAGGAAACTAAGGAAATTCGGCATGTCCACACTGACTCTTACCAACTTTTACAGATGCACTATAGAAAGCATCCTATCGGGCCGCATCACAGCCTGGTATGGCAACTGCTTGGCCCAGGACCGCAAGGAACTTCAGAGAGTCGTGAATACCGCCCAGTCCATCACACAAACCTGCCTCCCATCCATTGATTCCATCTACACCTCCCGCTGCCAGGGGAAAGCGGGCAGCATAATCAAGGATCCCTCCCACCCGGCTTACTCACTTTTCCAACTTCTTCCATCGGGCAGGAGGTTCAGAAGTCTGAGAACACGCACGAACAGACTCAAAAACAGCTTCTTCCCCACTGTCACCAGACTCCTAAATGACCCTCTTATTGACTGACCTTATTAACACTACATCCTGTATGCTTCAACCGATGCCAATGCTTATGTAGTTACATTGTATATCTTGTGTTGCCCTATTATGTATTCTCATGTATTTTCTTGAATTATTTAATTCCCTTTTCTTCCATGTACTGAATGATCTGTTGAGCTGCTTGCAGAAAAATACTTTTCACTGTACCTCGGTACACGTGACAATAAACAAATCCAATCCAATCCAATCCTCTTGTGGGAGAATCTGGAACAAGGGTCACTGTTGCAAAATAAGGAGTTGCCCATTTAAGATGGAGGTGAGGATTTTTTTATTCTCTTGAGGGTTGCAAGATTTTGGAACTCGCGTCCTTAAAAGGCAATAGGTCAGAGTCCTTGAATATTTTTAAGGCAGAGCTGGATAGATTCTTGATGAGCAAGGGGGTGAAAGGTTATCATGGGTATGCAGGAATGTGGAGTTGAGGTTAGAAAGAGATCAGCTGCAATCTTGTTGAATGCTGAGCAGGCTCGAGGGGCCGAGTGGCCTGCTCTCATTTTTATGTAAAAGGTACAGGAGATATGGGATATGTTTATACACAGCGAGCGGCAATTACCTGAAACTTGCTGCCTACGAGGGAGTTTGAAAATAGAAAAAATAATGATTTGATTTCAAAAGAAAAAGGAGAATGGCACTGTCTGGATTGCTCCAGAGAGCTAGCATGGATTCAATGGGCCAAATGCCCATTCAATGGGCCAAATGCTCTGTGCCATTATGACTAATATAACCCCGGCGGAGTTCAGATATCACTCAGTGCTCAGTAAATCTGTGCTCACTCCCTCCGAGGCCACTCTATCCTTCCTCAGGTTTGTTGCCCAAAACTGAACTCAGTTCTCCAGGTTTGGTCTAACCAGGGTTTGTGAATCTCGGGGCTTTTCCAGTCACACTGAGACCTGAAATCTTCCCTCACAGTCAGAACAGACAAACCTTTTACCTTCCACACCCAGATGCTGCTGATATTCAGGGTCTGATGAATCGAGTGACTCCGTCAGATTGCGATGTGACATTTGGTTTGCGTTTCCCGTCTGTTCAACCTCCACTTCCATTTTCCTGTAACTTTGCAGAAACCTCACTGTCAGTTTAGGGTAGAAATTCACAACATTCTCTCCTCGCCAACTTTGATTAAATGTATTCCTGGAGGTTTGATCACATGACCTGCCCCTATCCTCCAGCCATTTATCGGTCAACACATCTATCCTTGTGACACACTGCCTTCCTCGGCCAATTGGGAAGCAAAAGGACTCATTACCTTCCAGGACAGTGATTGACTGTCAGCCAAACAACCTTTATCCCATTTTCAATATTTTTATATTCGCTGAAGAGAAATGTTCAAAGAAAATTACATAAAAATCTTCTTTTACTGTCCTAATGATTTCCCAGAAACAAATCTTGCCAAGAAAGAAGGTTACATTTGAATTCATGAAAGCCTACTGAAGACCCTGAAACGATTGTCAATTGCTGAAAAGACCCATCTGATTCACTGATGTCCTTCAGTGAAGGAAATCTTCTATCCTTATCTTGTCTGGCCTACACGTGACTCCAGATCCAGAGTCAGCTTGTTGACTCTTAAGGTTTTATAGAAATGTACATTTATTCTAATAGTCCGCAAACTAGGAAATACCCGTCTCTGGATCTGTAAAGACATAATTACCTGCAAATGCTCGCATTCAAATCCTTTTCTTGCAGCTTTGACTTTGTCTATATATGTTTCAAGAACATACCTTTTCATTCAACTGAGGAAGGAACAGTGCCATTGATTTGAAACAAACCTTTAACCTGGTGTTATAAGACTTCGCTCTGTGGGATGACTCTGAAGGGTTTGCTCCAGATCAGGGGGCGGGGCTGGAGGACCAACCGAGAGCGGCTGGTCCTCCAACCAATCAGAGTGAATCGGAGGCGGAGCAAAGCCGGGGCTTTCGTTCCCTTCGCTTGCGCCCGACCACCCGGGCCTGTGTCGGGGAAAAGCCCGAGGAGCTTTCGCCGGTTCAGCTGCCGTATCCGAGCTTCGTATTCGGGGATTGGGGCCTACACGGAGTGTTTATGAAGCCTCCCGACCCATCCACCGGCTCCATCCCTCCCTCATGACTCACCGAGCGGGATCTGATCAGCGAAGGATTTCCACCCAACCAGCTCAATCCTCAGCTGTCATCGGCACTGCGCATGCTCTATCTCACGTGGTAGACACCAAGGCCCCTCATTCGCTCCGATTGCTTGGAGGACCAGCCGCTCTGTTCGGTCCTCCAGTCCCGCCCCTCTCTTGCTATTGGGCCAGTGCTGCCGTCAATGACTCCCCGGGCATTGTGAGCTGCAGCATGCGCGGAGCCGATGCTGGACTCGGCCGGGAGGTTTCACGGGTTCCAAACCCCAATAAGAAGTTTCCGGGCCCGGGTTTGCATCGAGCGGGGGGACAGCTGCAGCCTGCTCCCGGTGACAGGCCTGAGTTAACGGCAGCCGTCTTTATAGAGGCTGCAAACCTGCAGGGGGCAAAACATCAGAGATAGAGTTTGTTGTGAAACCAATGGGATATTGTAAAACAGGAGGTCAGCGTTATAGTCAACAACAACAACTTCTATTTATATAACACCTTTAACATCATAGATCATCCCAGTCAACTTCACAGGAACATTATAAAACAAAGTGAGACACCCAGATACAAAAGGAGATATTAGGACAGGTGAAAGAGGTGAGTTTTAAAGAGTCTGAAAGGAGGTAAGTGAGGTGGCGATGGGAGGTTTAGAACATAAAACATTACAGCGCAGTACAGGCCCTTTGGCCCTCGATGTTGCGGCGACCTGTGAAACCCCTCTAAAGTCCATTCTACACTATGCCCTTATCGTCCATATGCCTATCCAAAGACCATTTAAATGTGTTTAGTGTTGGTGAGTCCACTATAGAACATATAGGGAGGGAATTCAGTGCTTGGGGCCGAGGGAACTTAAAACCATGGTGGAGTAATTAGAATCGGAAATGGACATGAGTCCAGGATCAGAGCTGTGAAGATATCTCAGGGGGTTGTGGGGCTGGAGGAGATGACAGACACGGGGAGAGACGAGGCCATGGAGGGGTTTGAAAACAAGGGTGAGAATTGACTGGGAGCAAATGCAAGTCTCTGACCACACGGATCAGAGGGGGAAAGGAACTTGCTGTGAAATAAGACATGGGTCGCTGACTTTTGGATGGCTTTAAGTTTCCAGAGGTAGAATGTGAAAATGAAATGAAATTAAAATCGCTTATTGTCACGAGTAGGCTTCAATGAAGTTACTGTGAAAAGCCCCTAGCCACCACATTCCGGCGCCTGTCCGGGGAGGCTGGTATGGGAATTGAACCATGCTGCTGGACTGCCTTGGTCTGCTTTAAAAGCCAACGATTTAGCCCAGTGTGCTGAACCAACCCCTGTGGGAGAGCAGCCAGGTGTGTAATAGAATTGTCGAATTTGGAGGTGACGATGGTAAATTGCCTTAGTATCTAAAAAGGTTAGGGGGGGTTACGGGGATAGGTGGAGGTGTGGGCTTAGTTTGGGTGCTCTTTCCAAGAGCCAGTGCTGATTAGATGGGCCGAATGGCCTCCTTCTGCACTGTAAATTCTGTGATGTCAGAAGCTCATATTGGATCAAGTATGAAACCAAATTTACAAAGAGACTGGCTAAGTCTCAGACTGTTGCCAGGGAGACGGATAGAGTCGGTATGTCAGGAATGGAATTTGGAGCAGGGACCAAACAGTGGATTCAGTCTTCTCCATATTTGATTGAAGTTATTTAGTCAGCAGGAAGAGAACCAGAATGGGCCCTGAGTCTGATATCCGGTATAACTTAGTTCGAGAGGGAGAGGAAGAACAAAGGAAACCCTGGAAGATTTGGAGAAACAACCTTTGTGATTGCTCATCAAATCTCCATATGGTCAGTTCTGGACAGAAAGTTCACCTCTGAATTCTAATTGGTCAGTCAGGGTCATTCAGATTAATTTACACAAGTCATGAATGAAGTGACTTATAAAGCATTGTCTTACCTCTAATTACGTAACTTTGGGAAAAGGATACAGAAATAATGATTGAATACTTTATTTGGATTTCAGCCCAGGGAGGAGGGAGAGTGTGTGGGACGCAGATTTACAGCTTTGGGGACAGAAGAGAGAAAAAAAAGGTCCACAGAAACTGGAATTATCTGTTCTCAATTTCTATCTTGTACTGGCAGTGTGACCTTTGTAAACTCCTTTTCCAGGGCATTAAGAGAGGATTTTCAGACAGGAAACACAAACCAAATATCACATTAAGATCTGAGAGTGTCACTCAATTGATCAGGACCTGAATATCCTCAGAATATAAATGTGAAATGAAAAATGTTCGTTTTTTAAAAAATTTAGATTACCCAATTATATTTTCCAATTAAGGGGCAATTTAGTGTGACCAATCCACCTACTCTGCACATCTTTGGGTTATGGGGGCGAAACCCACGCAGACACAGGGAGAATGTGCAAACGCCACACGGACAGTGACCCAGAGCCAGGATCGAACCTGGGACCTCAGCGTCGTGAGGCTGCTGTGCTAACCACGAGGCCACCGTGGTGCCCGAAAAATGTTTGTTCTGTTTGTGGGAAAATATTTCAAACATCAGTGTGACTGGAAAAGTACCGAGATACACACGCACCTGAGTGAGTGTGTTCCAGTGGACAGACTGTGGAAAGAGCTTTAACCAGTTACAGCCTGAAAAAACACCACACCATTCACTAAGGGGGGGGGGGGGGGGAACCATACATGTGGTCTGAGTGAGGACCAAGCTTCACTTGATTGTCTAAAGAGGAAACGGACAAAGACACTGACTCCATGGAGATACCGTTGAAACCGCAGGGTATGGTTTTCGCTTCGGGGGTTTCCAAAATGCGAGAGGTCCCGGGTTCATATCCCGGAGGACCCCTGCAAAGCGCTTGACTGGGCAGGTGATTGTGTAGTGGCATTGTCACTGGATGAGTAATACCGAGACCCGACACCCTGAGAATGCAGGTTCAAACCCCACCCCGGCAGATGCTTCATTGTGGCTTGTATTTGAACTTAAATCCAATAAATCAGGGGCAGCACAGTAGCTTCACATCTACACTGTCCCAGGTTCAATTCCCACTTGTCTCACTGTCTGCATGTTCTCATTCCTGTGTGGGTTTAGTCCGGATCTCCGATTTTCTCCCACTGTCCAAAGATGTGCAGGTTTGGTGGAGTGGCCATGCTAAATTGCCCTTAGTGTCCAAAAGGGTTAAGTGGTGTTACTGGGTTACGGGGATAGGGTAGAGGTGTGCGCTTGAGAAGGGTGCTCTTTCCAAGGGCCAGTGCAGACCCGATGTGCTGAATGGCCTCTTTCTGCACTGTAAATTCGATGATTGTGGAAGTTGGATGTTCAACAGTTTAGTGAGAATCGGGTCAAACGAGCAATGGGTAAGTCTCAGACAAGATGAACGCTGAGAGAGCAGGATGGGAGATAGCAGGAAAAGAGGGGAAAGATATGAGTTCAGAATTTGCACAAGAAAGATCTTTGAGAGAGTTTTACTGAGTGGTTTCGTGGAAGAGGAGCTGGAGAAGCAGCTGATCGGATTGTTTCAATGGGTGGGGTTTTCCAGACCTTCCTGCTGGCTGGATCTTCCAGTCCCACAGACCTCTCAGTCTGCTGTTCCGGCTCATTGTTGGTCTCATTGGGTTCACTGTAGGCCTCTTGGGGTCTGTGGAAGAACTCCCGGAGCCTCATTCGCCTGATGAATTCCCTGGAGCGGAGAAACTACAACATCTTCTTCGCAGCCTTCAACAAGTCATCGATGAAGACGAACATCTTGCCAAGGCCATCCCCGCTACTTTCCTTCAAACAACCGCACAACCTCAGACCATTGATTGCAGCAAACTACCCAGCATTCAGGAGAACAGCGACCATGACACCACACAACCCTGCCATGGCAATCTCTGCAAGACGTGCTAGATCATCAACGTGGGTACCACCATTATACGTGAGAACACCACCCAACCAAGTATGCGGTATATACTTGTGCGACTTGGCCAACGTTATCGACCTCATACGCTGCAGTAAAGGATGTCCCGAGGCATGGTACATTGGCGAGGCCATGCAGATGCTGCGACAACAGATGAACGGACATTGCGCAACAATTGCCAGGCAGGAATGTTCCCTTACAGTCGGGGAACACTTCAGCAGTCAATGGCATTCAGCCTCTGATCTTCGGGTAAGTGTTCTCCAAGGCGGCCTTCAGGACTCGCGACAAATCAAAATCGCCGAGTAGAAACAGATAGCCAAGTTCCGCACACATGAGTACGGCCTCAACCTGGACCATGGATTCATGTCCCATTACATGCGCTTGCAAAATCCTACCAACTGTCCTGGCTTGAGACAATTCACGCATCTTTAAGCTTTGATTATCCCTCTCTCCAGTCGCACCATATGGACCTGTAAAGACTAAATTACCTGCAAAGACTCGCATTTAATGTACCATTTTGCATCATTGAAGTTTTCTACATATAGAATAGTACAGCACAGAACAGGCCCTTCGGCCCTCAATGTTGTGCCGAGCCATTATCACCCTACTCAAACCCACGTATCCACCCTATACCCGTAACCCAACAACCCCCCCCTTAACCTTACTTTTATTAGGACACTACGGGCAATTTAGCATGGCCAATCCGCCGAACCTGCACGCCTTTGGACTGTGGGAGGAAACCGGAGCACCCGGAGGAAACCCACGCAGACACAGGGAGAATGTGCAGACTCTGCACAGACAGTGACCCAGCGGGGAATCGAACCTGGGACCCTGGCGCTGTCAAGCCACAGTGCTATCCACTTGTGCTACCATGCTGCCCATGTGTGTTTGTGGGACCCACATCTTCAATCACTGAGGAAGGAGCTGCGCTCCAAAAGCCAGTGATTCGAAACAAACCTGTTGGACTTTAACCTGGTGTTGTAAGACTTTTTACTGTGCCCACCCCAGTCCAACGCCGGCATCTCCACATCATAAATTAGAAGCATTTAATGCTTCTGCCAATTTCAGATCAGACAACCTTCGTGCGTTAGATGAATGTGATAATCTCTACGCTACAGAAACATCTGGAAGCACAGTACCCAATGGCCCTGTGCAACATTCAACTGCACAGCCTTGCTGCAGATTTCAATGGTTCAGCTGGGAGGCCAGGTCACTGATAACGCGAAGACAGCTGTTCCTTTAAAACAGATGTCTCAACTTGTAAGACCATAAGATATAGAAATTATATTGAACTTTATTATTTGTTCAGCAAATATCTAACGTAACGATGGTCTGTTCAATCATTAATGCATCATTCTTATCTTCCTATAAAAAAATTCCAATTTTACTGAAGACCTGTTTCATTATTCAATATTAAACATCAGTGTATTTATGTGTTACCTGTGACTTCATTTTGAATTGAATCGCTCTCGAGTCTTCACCCTGAATAACTCTGAAATATACACCATTGAATTGCAAACATGCCTGACCAATAAAAGAAAGCGTTTCACTGAGTAATTCAGATCCCCTGAATCTTTGTTGAGATTGTTGCTTTTAAACAAAGTCAAATATAATTAAATGGAAGTGAATTGAGAATTATGTGTTGCTTATATTTGACCCCTCTGTGTTTTGGTCTGAAACATTCTGCAGCCTAAATACCGTTCATGTATAAGAAAGGAGGGGTGACAGCAGATCCGCACTGAGCCTGGATTTCCTCATTTCTCTGAGTGACTTTTCCTGATTCTCTATCATTAAGGCCGAAACTTTCAAAAATGTGGTTCAGTTAAATCTCTGCTATTTCCTCAAATTCAGTTACAGTATTGTTTGTGTCTGTCTCTATGACCACACATTACCATTAGATATGTTTCTGATGGTGATTAAAATATTAATCGGTGTCTACAAAGCCATTAAATTCTTTTGTGAACTGAGCAAACTTCCAAGATCCGCACTTTGTTTTTTCATGTTAGGAACGATCTGTCTGGACTGTACGCAGAACAATACTTTTCACTGTACCTCGGTACACGTGATAATAAACCAATCCAATCAAAGAGACAGTTTCTTACTCATCTTCAAATTGAAAAGTGTTCTTAAAAATTATCCATTCATGGGAGGTGGGCGTCACTGGCTGGACCAGCATTTACTGCTCATTCCAATGCCCTTGAACTGCGTGTCTTGTGAGGCTATTTCAGAGAGCACTTACAAATCAACCACAACATTGCTGTGGATCTGGAGTCACGCGTAGCCAGGCCACGTCAGAAGAGCAGATTTCCTGAAGTACATTAGTGAACCAGATGGATTTTTACAACAATCGACAATGTTATCATCAGACTTAATTCGGGACTTTTATTCAATTTCAATATCTGTCAAAGGCAGATTCAATCCCAGATCCCCAGAGCATTAACCTGGGTCTCTGGATTACTCGGCCAGTAATAATACAGGGCAGGACGGTGGTTAGAATTGCTGCCTCACAGCCCCAATGTCCTAGGTTCGATCACAGCTCTGGGTCACTGTCAGTGTGTAGTTCCCGTACCATCCTCCCCGAACAGGCACCGGAATGTGGCGACTAGGGGCTTTACACAGGAACTTCATTGAAGCCTACTTGTGACAATAAGCGATTTTCATTTCATTTTCACTGTCCATGTGTAGTTTGCGCATTCTCCCCGTGTTTGCATGTGTTTCGCCCCCACAACCCAAAGATGTGCAGGGTAGGTGGATTGGCCATGCTGAATTGCCCCTTAATTGGAAAAAAATAATTGGGTACTCTAAAAAAAATTTTTTTTATACCATACCATTGCACCACTACCTAGCCCACATCTTCTTGACATGACAATGTCTAATGTTGTCTTCTGTGATCTTGTCTTGCAATGATTCTACAGAACTGCTGGTGACTTTTAACACATTCTGATAGCTCTGCAGTTTCTGGAAACATTTTGGCTGATAGTGTTATTTTTAAAAACAAAGATCTGGTCTTTACAATACAATTACCTGATACAGCAATTCACTAATGATAATCAGTGTTCACTACTGAATAATCATGAATTTAATTATTGTTTTTTGCTATGAAATCAATACATAGTTAATATAGAAAAGGTACAGAAGGTGAAATGGCTGCAGGAGCCACAAGGAGGGATAAAAGGGCTTCCTTGACCTTGTTACTGATCAACAGGTTTGTTTCAAACACGAGCTTTCGGAGCACGGCTCCTTCTTCAGGTGAATGGAAAGGCTTGTTCCAGAAATGTTTATATAGACACAGTCAGAGATGCCCCGGAATGCGAGCACCTGCAGGCAATCAAATCATCAAAGATGCAGAGAGAGAGGTAACTCCAGGTTAAAGAGGTGTGAATTGTCCCAAGCCAGTTCAGTCGGTAGGCCTCTGCAAGTCCAGGCTTGTTGGTGGGGGCCGAATGTAATGCGACATGAATCCCAGATCCCGGTTGAGTCCGCATTCATGCGTGCGGAACTTAGCTATAAGTTTTTGCTCAGCAATTTTGCGTTGTCGCGTCTCCTGAAGGCCTCCTTGTAGAATGCTGACCCGGAGATCAGAGGCTGAATGTCCTTGACTGCTGAAGTGTTCCCCAACTGGAAGGGAACAGTCCTGCCTGTTGATAGTCTGTTGACTGTGTCTATATAAACATTTCTGGAACAAGCCTTTCCATTCACCTGAAGAAGGAGCCGTGCTCCGAAAGCTCGTGTTTGAAACAAACCTGTTGGACTTTAACCTGGTGTTGTAAGACTTCTTACTGTGCTCACCCCAGTCCAACGCCGGCATCTCCACATCCTTGTTACTGATGACAGTGAATGCACTATGAAAATAACAATTTTATAACTAAATGTGATCACACATGGTACTTACAGTTTCCTACATTACAACAGTGAATATGTTTCAAATGGACTCCATTGGCTTTAAAACACTGAGGTCCAGTGGTAGTGCGAGGTTTTATAAAAATGTACATTTATTCTAATTGTCGGCAAACGAGGATATATTACACTTGGTGTCCTCACCAATTTATTGGTAAAGGTTGAGTCTTAATTTTGTGTAATAACCATAGCGTTGACACCATTTTGAATACTCTGTGAGCCTCCAGACACACCATAAGCACAATTATTTGTTGTAAAACACAGTGAGTTGTTGTGATTTGGAATACACTGTCTGTAAATGGTGGTCGGGCCTCATTGGACTGTCATTTGATATATTCCACAAAAGAAAACAAAATAGTCGAACTCTGGGATGAAATGGTTCGCTGTGCAAAAAGCTGGCACGGGGAAAATGGGCCAAATAGACTCCTCTGTGCTCTAGGAGCCTTGTGTACATGTAAAGGGAGTGGTAACGACCTGGAACCTGCTGCCTATGGGGGGAGGAGATGCAGAGACGACAGAAGGATTTCAATCGGAAATTGGACGGGCACTGAGAGAAATAAACCTGCACAAATTTGGGGACAGAACAGGGCAACGGACAGACTGGCTTGCTCCACAGAGAGCCGACATGGTCTCAAAGGGCTGAATGGCCCCATTCCCCACCCTCCAGATACTATGATCTCAGGAGAGAAATTCAGCTGCTCCAGTCTCTCAAACTAACAGGAGTCACTGATCTCTGGTGCCGTTCTAGCACAATGGTTAGCACTGTTGCTTCACAGCACCAGGGTCCCAGATTCAATTCCCGGTTTAGGTCACTGTCTGTGCGGAGTCTGCACGTTCTCTCCATGTCTGCGTGGGTTTCCTCCGGGTGCTCCAGTTTCCTACCACAAGTCCCAAAAGATGTGCTTGTGAGGTGAATTGGAAATTCTGAATTCTCCCTCAATGTACCCGAACATGCGTCAAAGAGTGTGGCGACTAGGGGATTTTCACAGTTACTTCATTGCAGTGTTAATGTAAGCCCACTTGTGACAATAATAAAGATCATTATTATTGTAAATGTCCTCTGCACCCTCTCTAAGAACTTCACATCTTTCTTAAAGTGTGGGGCCCATGTCTAGGGTTCTATTCAAGAGGGATAGAATTGAAAAGCATGGAGGAAATGTTCAGCTTGTTTAGAACGATGGTGAGACTACACTGGGAGCTCTGTCAACATTGGTGATCTCCATTTAGAAAAAGAAAATAGAGGCACTGGATAAGGTGCAACAAAAGTTCATAATAGACAGAACTGAGAGCATTTAACACTCATGATGTGGAGATGCCGACCATCAGGACCATAGAGACACAGAGAGATCTGGGCGTGCAGGTCCACAGATACTTAAAAGTGGCAGCACAGGTGGAAATGGTGGTGAAGAAAGCAGACAGCACGCTTGCCTTCATAGGACGGGGTATCGAGTATAAAAGCTCAAAAATTATGTTACAATTACATATAATGTTGGTGAGGCCTCATTTGGAATACTGTGTCCCAATTCTGGTCACTGCACTACCAGAAGGACGTGGAGGCTTTGGGGGGAGTACAGAAAAGGCTTACGGGCAGCACGGTAGCATGGTGGTTAGCATAAATGCTTCACAGCTCCAGGGTCCCAGGTTCGGTTCCCGGCTGGGTCACTGTCTGTGCGGAGTCTGCACGTCCTCCCCGTGTGTGCGTGGGTTTCCTCCGGGTGCTCCGGTTTCCTCCCACAGTCCAAAGATGTGCGGGTTAGGTGGATTGGCCATGCTAAATTGCCCTTAGTGTCCTAAAAAGTAAGGTTAAGGGGGGGGGGGGGGGGGGGGGGGGGGGGTTGTTGGGTTACGGGTATTTTTTTTTTTTTTAAGGGGCAATTTAGCGTGGCCAATCCACCTACTCTGCACATTTTTGGGTTGTGGGGGCGAAACCCACGCAGACACGGGGAGAATGTGCAAACTCCACACGGACAGTGACCCAGAGCCGGGATCGAACCTGGGACCTCAGCGCCGTGAGGCGGTTGTGCTAACCACTAGGCCACCATGCTGCCCTAGGTTACGGGTATAGGGTGGATACGTGGGTTTGAGTAGGGTGATCATTTGCTCGGCACAACATCGAGGGCCGAAGGGCCTGTTCTGTGCTGTACTGTCTATGTTCTATGTTTACCAGGATGTTGCCTGGTATGGAGGGTATTAGCTATGAGGAGAGATTTAATAAACTGGGATTGTTCTCCCCAGTGAGACGGAGGCTGAGGGGCGACCTGATAGAAGTTTATAAAATTATTAGGGGTATCGATAGGGTGAACAGTTGGAGGCTTTTTCCCAGGGCAAAAATGACAATTATAAGGGGCCACAAATTCAAGGTGAGGGTGGAAAGGTTCAGTGGAGATGTGTGGTGGAGGTTTTTACACAACAGGTGGTGGTGGCCTGGAATGCACTGCCAAGTGAGGTGGTTGAGGCAGAAATGTTAGCGACCTTTAAGACTTATCTGGATAGGCACATGAACAGATGGGGTATAGAAAGATACAGGCGGTTGGTCCAGATAGAATACGTGATCGGCGCAGGTTTGGAGGGCCGAAGGGCCTGTTCCTGTGCTGTATTGTTCTTTGTTCTATACAGGGCCTTGGCGAGGCCGTAGCTGGAATATTGTGAGCAGTTTTGGTCTCCTTATCGGAGGAAGGATGTTCTTGCTCGAGAGGGAGTGCAGCGAAGGTTTACCAGACTGATTCCTGGGATGGTGGGACTGACGTATGAGAGATTGAATCAGCTAGGATTGTATCCACTGGAGTTCTGAAGAATGAGCGGGGATCTCATAGAAACCTATAATATTCTAACAGGACTTGAAAGATTTTCCCGATGGTCGGAGTGTACAGAACCAGAGGTCGCAGTCTGAGGATACGGGGTAGACCATTTAGGACAGAGATGAGGAGAAATTTCTTCAACCAGAGAGTGGTGAGTCTGTGGAATTTGTTCCCACAGGAAATAGTTGAGGCAAATACATTGTATGCTTTCAGGGAACAGTTAGATATCGCACTGAGGGCGATGGTGATTAAAAGGATATGGAGGGGAAAGCGGGATTAAGATATTGAGTCGAATGATAAGCTATGATCATAATGAATGGCAGAACAGGCGCGAAGGACCAAATGGTCTCATCCTGCTCCTATTTTCTATGTTTCTGTGTAATCCCTTCCTACACTAAGAGCAGGTGAATGGCTTCTCCCCAGTGTGAATTCGTTGGTGTGTCTGCAGACTGGATAAATCACTGAATCCGTTCCCACACTGAGAGCAGGTGAACAGCTTCTCTCCAGTGTGAACTCGCAGATGGTTCCGCAGGCTGGATGAAGCTCGGAATCTCTGCCCACACTGAGAGCAGGTAAATGGCTTCTCCCCAGTGTGAACTCGCTGGTGTGTCTGCAGACTGGATGACTGAGTGAATCCCTCCCCACATTGAGAGCAGATGAACGGGCGCTCACCAGTGTGAACTCGCTGATGGATCCCTTCCCACACTGGGAGCAGGTGAAAGGCCTCTCCCCAGTGTGACTGCGTCGATGAATCTCCAGCTCAGATGGGAATCTGTATCCCTTCCCACAGTCCCCACATTTCCATGGTTTCTCTATGTTTTGGGTCTCCTCTTGTCTCTCCAGGTTGGACTGTGTGAATCCCTTCCCACAGAGGGAGCAGGTGAATGGCTTCTCCCCAGTGTGAACTCGCTGATGTCTCGGCAGACTGGATAAATCACGGAATCCCTTCCCACACTGAGAGCAGGTGAATGGCCTCTCCCCAGTGTGAACCCACTGGTGTGTCTGCAGGCTGGATAACTGAGTGAATCCCTTCCTACACTGAGAGCAGGTGAACGGCCTCTCCCCTGTGTGAACTCGCTGGTGTGTCTGCAGGCTGAATAACTGAGTGAATCCCTTCCCACACTGAGAGCAGGTGAACGGCTTCTCACCCGTGTGACTGCGTCGATGAGTCTCCAGCTCAGATGGGGATCTGAATCCCTTCCCACAGTCCCCACATTTCCACGGTTTCTCCATGTTTTGGGTCTCCTTGTGTCTCTCCAGATTGACAATCAATGGAAGCCTTGTCTACACACAGAACATGTGCACTGTCTCTCCTCACTGTGAATGGTGTGATGTTTTTACAGGCTGTGTTGAAGCTCTTTGCACAGTCAGTTCACTGGAACACTCTCACTCGGGTGTGTGCTGTGTGGGTCTTGGTGCTTTTCCAGTCACACTGATGTTTAAAATCTTCTGAAGCCGACAGATTGGACAAACATTTCTCCTTTTCGCCGATAATATTCAGAGCCCGATGATATTCAGGTCAGAAGGAATCGAGTGAGATTGTCACATCGAGGCGTGATGTTTGAGATTTCTGTCTATCATTCCTCCACTTCCAATATCCTTTAAAAACAATTTGCAAAAGTCATCATTTTTAGTGCAGGAAATAAATTCAGAACCGACAATTTTAGTTCCTATGGAACATTATTTCCTCTTTTGTTCTCCAAAAGCTGTAAATCCATATCCCACACAATCTAATATCTGTATCTAATATTCACCCTCCCAATTCTCCTGAAGGTGCTGATTCATGTTGATTGACAGATCCAAGCTCAGCTCACAGTTTCCTGACCAGGACACAGAGATTAGAATAGGAGCAAGAGTAGGCCATTCGGCCCACCGAGTCTGCTCAACCATTCAATGAGATCCTTGGCCGATCTACCTCAGCACCACTTTCCCACATGATCCCCATATCCCTCGATATCTTCAATATCTAGAAACTTATCAATATTTGGCTTGAACATACCTGATGACTGAGGCTGCATATTCCTCTGGGGTAGAGAATTCCAAAGCTTCACCACATCCTCGAGTGAAGAGATCCCTCCTCACCTCAGCTTTCTCTCTATTTTCCTCCCTGGTCCCCATAACCCTTAACTCCATTGCCAGTAAAATATCTGTCAAACTTGTGCTTCAATATATTCAATGACCCCCCACATACAACTGGTCCCTGTGGAAGAGAAATCCAAAGACTAACAACCCTGAGGGAAGAGATGACCGGAAATCTATAACGGAGCTACAGTCTTATATTACAAGAGAAGAAATAATTATACATTTACGTTATTACAGAAAGGTAAATAAAATCTTAATCTGTACCATGTAACAACACGAGATATATCTCTGTCCATTATTTTTTTTTTAATAAACATTTTATGGTGGTATTTTTGGTATAGCAGCAACAACTAAATAAACAATATACATGAAACCATAAACATAGTGCAAAAGCTGTTTACCTTTCATACAGGTCCAACCCTTATTGACCCCCTGCTCTAATCTCAACCCCCCCCCGCCCCCCTCCCCCACTGACGATTAATTTCCCACGAAGAAGTTGACAAATGGTTGCCACCTCTGGGTAAACCCCAACAGTGACCCTCTCACGGCGAACTTGATTTTCTCCAAACAGAAAGCTAGCCATGTCCAATAGTCAGGTCAAGAACTTTGGGGGCTTTGAGTCCCTCCAAGCTAATAGTATCCGTCTCCGGGCTACCAGGGAAGCAAAGGCCAGAACGTCTACCTCTTTCTCCTCCTTGATTCCCGGGTCTTCCAACACCTCGAAAATCGCCACCTCCGGACTCGGTGTAACCCTTGTTTTTAACACCGTGGACATGACATCCGAAAACCCCTGCCAGAATCCTCTAAGCTTCGGGCATGCCCAGAACATATGGACATGTTTGCAGGTCAGCCCGTACACCTGGCACACCTGTCTTCTACCCCAAAGAACCTGCTCATCCGGACAACTGTCATTGAACCCGGTGAACAACCTTAAATTATATCAGGCTGAGCTTGGCACATGTTGCGGACACGTTGACTCTACTCAAAGCGTCTGCCCATAGACCATCTATCTCACCTCCCAGCTCCTTCTCACACTTGCGCTTCAGCTCCTCGGTCTGCGTCTCCTCCAACCCCATAAGCTCCTTATAGAAGTCCGAGATGCTCCCCTCCCCTACCCACCCTCTGGAAATTACCCTATCGTAAATCCCCCTCAGCGGTAGGAGCGGGAAGGTTGACACCTCTTTACGTAGGAGGTCCCGCACCTGCAGACACCTGAATTAATTTCCCCTCGACAACCCAAACTTCTCCTCCAGCGCCCTCATACTCGGAAAGCTCCCCTCTATGAACAAAACCCCCATCCTCTCAATCTCCGCTCGCCGCCATAGCCGGAACCCCCCCGTCCATATTCCCGAGGCAAACCGGTGATTATCACAGATTGGGGTCAAGACTGATGCTCCCACTGCTCCCACATGCCGCCTCCACTGGCCTCAAACTCTCCTGGCCGCCACCACCACTGGACTGGTGGAGTACCATGCCTGCAGGAACAGCAGAGATGCAGTTACCAACGCCCCCAGACTGGTGCCCCTACATGAAGCTGCCTCCATCCGCATCCATGCCAACCACTCCCCCACCACCCACTTCCTGATCATGGCTATATTAGCCGCCCAGTAATAGTTGCTAAAATTTGGCAGTGCCAGCCCGCCCTCTCCCTGACTCAGCTCGAGCATTACCTTCCTTACTCGTGGGGTCTTGCCCACCCAGACGAAACCAGTGATCACTTTGTTGACCCGCTTAAAAATGGACCGCGGAATAAAGATGGGGTGACACTGAAATACAAATAGGAATCTAGGGAGGACTGTCACCTTCACCGTTTGGAACCTCCCAGCCAGAGACAATGGAAGCGCGTCCCATCTCCGAAAATCGTCCTTCATTTGGTCCACTAGCCGGGCCAGATTCAATTTATGCAGCCGGTCCCATTCCCGCGCCACCTGGATGATGAGGTACCAAAGGCTTCCCCCTACTAACCTAAATGGCAGCTCTCCCAGTCGCCTCTCCTGTCCCCTCGCCTGGACCACAAACATCTCACTCTTTCCTATTTTTAGCTTATACCCTGTAAACTGGTCAAGTTCCCCGAGAATCCTCATGATTTCTTCCAGCACCTCTATTGGGTCCGGAATGTACAGAAGCAGGTCATCCGCATAGAGCGAAACGCTGTTCTCCACGCCGCCCCCCAGGACCAGCCCCCTGAGGCTCTCATAGGAATTGCCAACGGCTCTATAACCAGCGCAAACAACAACGGGGAAGGGGGCATCCCTGTCTCGTCCCCCGGTGCAGTCTAAAATAGCCCGATATTGTCCTATTCATCCGTAAACGTGCCACAGGAGCCTGATATAGCAACCTGACCCTGTCAATACAGCCCCCGCCCGAATCCGAACCGTCCCAGTATAACCCACAGATAATCACTTTCTACCCAATCAAAAGCCTTTTCTGCATCCATTGCGATCACTACCTCCACCTCCCTACCTTCCGGGGGCACCATGATCACGTCTAACAGCTTTCTTACGTTGGCCACCAGCTGCCTGCCCTTAACAAACCCCGTCTGGTCCTCCCCAATAACGTCCGGGACACAATCCTCGATCCTGGAAGACACTGGAAGCAATTTGGCATATACATTCAACAGGAAGATCCACAGGATCCACACAGCTCCGGGTTCTTGTCCCACTTAAGAATCAGCGAAATCGTAGCCTGTTACATCGTCGGGAGCAGCACCCCTCTTTCCCTTGCCTCATTGATCATCCTCAACAACACCGGCCCCAATATCCCCGAGAACGTTTTATGAAACTCCACTGGTTACCCATCCGGACACGGGGCCTTACCCGCCTGCATGGCCTTCAAGCCCTCCACTATCCCCTCCAGCCCGATTGGGGCCCCCAGCCCTTCTACCCACTCCCCATCCACCTTTGGGAAATTCAGCCCCTCCAAGAAGTGCCTCATCCCCTCCGGCCCCGTAGGGGGTTCCGACCTGGACAGCCTACTGTAAAAATCCCTAAACGCCTTATTCACCCCGACTGAATCCCCAACCAGGTTCCCATATCCATCCTTTACTTTCCCTATCTCCCTAGCTGTCTCCCTTTTCCTAGGTTGCTGATCAGCCTAGTTGGGGGCTCATCCCCTTTTTTAGGCCCGCCTCCAACCCGTACTCCGCGCCTCCACTGGTCCGTCCCCAGGGAGCCCCTGCCACCAACCTCCTCTCTGTCCCTCAACCCAAGTCCACTCCCTCGTCAGCAGACCATTCACCCACTCTGGTAACAGAACCCTGTAACCCAACCCCTTAACTAAACCAAACATATCCGCCCCCCCCCCCCCCCCCCCACTGCGCTTCCGAGAGCTAGCCTGCCCAGCTAGCTTGGAGCCCCCATCCCTGGCGCCGGACAGTCTCCCACCTATTGTTCCCCCCCCACCCCTCACTCTCACAAACTCCAACATCAAACAATCCCCACACAATTGCCCAACAGAAAAACACCAAGATCAAAACAAGCACACCTCCATCTCCCAAAAGTGCAAATGAAAACCTTAACTCTCTCAGCTCTACCGCTGGTTCCAAATCAATGCAAAAGGCATCACAAACATCTTTCATAAAAAGCAAAATGAGAAACTTTTTAACAAAAACAGAGAAACAAAAAGAAAAAACAAAAACATGAACGTTGCAGCCAAGTTCAAAAGTTCTCAATCCACCACCAGCCCTTTCTTTTTCGCGAAGTCCAATGCGTCCTCAGCCGACTCGAAGTAGACGTGCTGATCCTCATGCGCGACCCAGAGACGGGCTGGGTATAACAGTCCAAACATCACCTTTTTCTTAAAAAGGATCAACCTAATCTGGTTGAAGCCTGCTCTTTTCCTGGCCACCTCCACACTCAGGTCCTGGTAAACCCGCAGGATGCTATTGTCCCAATTACAGCTCCGTGTAGAATGTGCTCCTTATCCGAGAACCTGTGGAATCTCACCACCATTGCCCTTGGGGGGTCTCCCATTCACAGCTTCCTCGCGAGTGCTCTGTGAGCCCTGTCGACCTCCAAGTGCCGGAAGAATGCCCCATCCCCCAACAGCATCTCAAACATGTCTGCGACGTATTCCCCAGCATCTGTTCCTTCAGACCCCTCTGGGAGCCCGACGATTCTTAGGTTCTGCTGGCGGGACCTATTCTCTAGGTCATCCACCTTCTCCAGGAGCTTCTTCTGCTGGTCTCTCAGCATCTCCACCTCCAGCTCCATCGTAGTCTGATGGTCCTCCTGCTCAGCCAGTGCTTTCTCTACCTTCTGGATTGGCCGAACCTGGGCATCCAATCTGTGCTCCAACCACTCAATTGACTCTTTTTGGGGCTGGTTTAGCACAGAGCTAAATCGCTAGCTTTTAAAGCAGACCAAGGCAGGCCAGCAGCACGGTTCGATTCCCGTAACAGCCTCCCCGAACAGGCGCCGGAATGTGGTGACTAGGGGCTTTTCACAGTAACTTCATTTGAAGCCTACTTGTGACAATAAGCGATTTTCTTTCTTCTCTTTCTTATCGGGTCCAAGCAGTCTCATTTCTGCGTAGCAAAGCCTTCCTGAATGACTTGCATCAGCTGCTCCTTAGACTGCTGGGTCGGCAAGGCAGAGGTCCGAACCTCTGCCATGCTGTCTCCTGTTGCAGCTACAGCCCAAGCCTTTTCTGTCTTATTGTTTTTGCCCTTAAGAGCACTTTTAGTCCTTCTCTCCAATCACCGAAGTGGGAATTCAGCAAACAATTGCCACTAACATCCGTTTTACAATTCGAGTCCGGTAGAAAATCGGGGGAAAAGGTCCAAAAGTCGGACCAGAGAGGGAGCCACCAAATGTGCAACTTACTCCTTCATAGCCGCCACCAGAAGTCTCTGTCCATTATTAATTTAATGTCCCCTGAAACGTCAGCCATCTCCTGGGGAACCCACTCCTTTAATTATGACAATTAGGAAAGAGACAATCATTTTTAAAAATAAATTCAGAGTAACCAATTATTTTTTTCCAATTAAAGTGTAATTTAGCTTGGCAAAACCACCTACACTGCACATCTTTGGGTTTTGGAGCTGAGACCCACGCAGACACAGGGAGAACGTGCTAACACCACACGGACAGTGATACGGGGCTGGGATCAAACCCAGGTCCTGAGTGCGTGAGGCAGCAGTGCTAACCGCTGGGCCATCAGAGACCATTCTTTTAGTCAGACAAATAAATGCGTCATCCTGTTAAGGAGATGGGTGGGAGGAGTTCGAAACACCTTGTGGAGCTGCGAACCTGAATTTAAAAAAATTCTCCCAATTAAGAGGCAATTTAGCGTGGTTCCAGTTTGGGCTCAAATCATCAATGAGGACTCAGATCTCTGGGAAGGAAGGAAACTCTGGCAGGTGGGCGGGGAGCATTCACAAACACCAGCTGGAGGCCCAGGCAGAGGAGAGGGAGGAAGAAAACTGAGAGCGGAGGAAAGAAATGGTGCAGATAGTGAGATGGGTTTGGATTTCAGCCCAGGGAGAAGGGAGAGTGTGTGGGACGAGGAAAAAGTTCAAGAGAAACTAGAATTGTCTGTTCAGAATTTCTATCCTGGACTGACAGTGATGGCTTTTGGATTTTTTTAATTAAAGAAAAAGTACATTTAGAGCACCCAATTCATGAGGTGTTGAAGGCAGTTGTCTGGGAGGCTCTAAAAGCGGTGGTGAGGTGATCACATTTAAGGCTAGGGTGGATAAAGAGGAGAGGTTGAAGCAGCAGAGGGTCAATAGCTGAGATGCTGGAGGTAGATAGGAGTTATGCAGAAGATGGTGCCCAGCGAAGTTGGAAAAGAGGAAGGAACTACAGGCAAGCTTTGACATACAGTCTTCCTCGGAACGAGCTCCGAAAGCTATGGATTCAAAACAAACATGTTGGACTTTAACCTCGTGTTGTAAGACTTCTTACTGTGCTCACCCCAGTCCAACGCTGGCATCTCCATATCATGGCTACCAATGTGATCGGTGTAATTAGTCTCATATTTAACCCAGAAGTTTCCCACTCACTCTGATATCTGAAATCTTTGTCCACAGACAGAACAGACAAACCATTTTACCTCCTAATGATATTCAGGTCCTGATGAATCGAGTGACTCAGTCAGATGATGATGTGATGTTTGATTTGAAGTTCCCGTCAGTAAATCCTCCTCTTTCTACAGGAATTTCCAAACTCCTTTCACTCTCAGTCCAGGAGAGAAATTCGCAAGATTCTCTCTTCCGGCTTCCGGGTCCAAGACGGCCGCGCATGCGCCGTGCTGCATATCGCCCCCTAAACAGATGACAGCCGTTAACAGGGGCCGATCAGAGAGAAAAACACCGATGCGGCCGCCCCATTCGGTACAAACACCGAACTGTAGCAAAAGTGCCGGAACCAATTTCTCACCCTGAGCAAAGTAATGGAATAATGGCGGATGAGACTACCCGGAATGCCAGGCGCGGATGAATACGCCCTATCTCCAGCACAGAAGCCGGAACGCGCAGGCGTCAGAATGCCCCACCCCCGGAAGTCGTCTCTCTGTGTGGAGCATGCGCGGTGTTGCTCCGGGCTGAGCGCAGTCGCAGTGCTCCCAGAGGTTGAATGAGAGCCGCCGCGAGCGGGGACAATGGTGAGAACCCAAACCCCCCAATAAGACCCATTGGTTTTATTGTCAGTCTGCAGACAGGAGCTGGAGAACTGAACCCAGGCAGAGGAGAGGGAGGGAGAAAACTGGGAGTGGAGGAAAGAAATGGTGCAGATGGTGAAATGGGTTTGCATTTCAGCCCAGGGAGGAGGGAGAGTGTGTGGGACGGGGATTTACAGCTTTGGGGGAACAAGAGAGGAAAAAATGTTCCAGATCAACTAGAATTGTCTCTTCAGAATTTATATCCTGGATTGACAGTGATGGCTTTTGTAAACTCCTTTTACAGGATATTGGATGTGAAGGATTGGCCGACAGAAAACTCAAACCAAATATCACATTGAAATCTGACAGCCACTTGATTCATTAGCAGCTGAATATCATCAGTCTTTGAATTTGGAAGGAGAAATGGTTGTTCTGCTTCAGCAGTGTGACTGCAAAAGCACCGATGCGCACACACCCAAGTGAGAGTGTTCCAATGAACTAACTGCGGAGAGTGCTTTAACCAGTTGCACAGCCTCAACAAAAAGTAATGCACCATTCACTGCACGAAGAAATTATACGCATGTTTTGTGTGTGGACAATGCTTCAACCGGGAGAGACACGAGGACACCCTCACCATGGAGAAACCATGGAAATGTGCGGGATGTGGGACGGGATTCACCCATTCATACAACCTTCTGACACACCAGCGGGTTCACACTGAGGAGAGGCCATTCACCTGCCCTCTGTGTGGGAAGGAATTCACTCGGTCATCCCACATTGTGGCACACCAATAAGAGACCATTTACATTTCCTGACTGAGAAGAGTTTTAAATGTAAAAAGGATCTGCTGACACATCAATGTATTCACACTGGGGAGAGATTGTTCGCCTGCTCTGTGTGTGGGAAAGGATTCAGCCGTCCTTCTGCCCTACTGAACCACCAGCAACTTCATACAGGGGATAGACCGTTCACCTGCTCTGACTGTGGAAAGGGATTCATTAATACATCCAAACTTCTGATACACCAGCAACTTCATACAGGGGACAGGCCGTTGACCTGCACTGAAAGTGGGAAAGGATTCACACGTTCATACAACCTTCTGACATATCAGCAGGTTCACAGTGAGCAGAGACAGTTCACTTGCTCAGTATGTGGGAAGGGATTCACTTGTTCATCCAACCTATTGAATCACCAGCGAGTTCACACTGGGGAAAGGCCGTTCACCTGCACAGTATGTGGGAAGAGATTCAGTCAGTCATCTAACCTGCTCACACACCAGAGAGTTCACACTGGGGTGAGGCCGTTTACCTGCTCCATATGTGGAAGGAATTTTCTCAATAATCTTATCTTCTGAAACACCATCGCATTCACACTGGGGAAAGGCCATTCACCTGTAATGTCTGTGGAAAGAGATTTACTCAGTCATCCACCTGCTAACACACCAGCGAATTCACAAGCGACTACAAGGTTTAGATTATACCCTTACTGATGCTGTTAGTCATGTCCTGGACACTGAATAATGTTCAGTCTGACTGTCTTAATCTGCTGATGAGGTTTATTATTCTGAATAAATGGGAAGTAAATCAGCTTTGTTTGAAACGTTATTGCAGATTTTTATCCCACCTGAGTGTTTAACATCACCTGTCTGGAGCTCAGAAGGGGCAATCTGGGGAGGATCACACGGCAGGAACAGAACTTCAGCCTGGACACAGTCCTTCAGGGTCATACTGAGAGGGACAAATGACACGTTGGTCTTTCTCATCTCGCTTCACTGACAGCAAAGTCGCCGTGTGGTTAATCCTGAGGCATGTAAGAAATGTGTCCCAACCACTCTCTTCCATGGTTCAGAGTCTCCTTTACAACTGTGTTTAGAGTCAGGAAGAACAAAGGTAAATGCCTGAAATGTGCTATTAAATCTGAGATTGGTGTAAAACTGTGGTGGTCTTGATTGAATGTAAAACAGCTGGTTCCAGACTGAAAATGTGTTTTTGTGACAGTCACAATGAATTAATTGAATAGAAACCTACTTAAAATTGATTGGTTTAAGTCTGCGTTAAAATAGCAGCTGTTAACTGCTGCGACAATTAGACAACAGTTTCATTCCTGGATAAAGAAGGAGCTCCAGTGTGTGTCCAAGAATTCCCAGTTTTATTGATGTATGCTTCCCATATTCTTTCCTTTTAAATAAACCTCAGCCCTACGGGCCTTTAACAATTATCAACATACTAGAGAAAAGATCGGAGCTGTATCTGCCCCTTTAACTGGGAGCTGAGCAGTGTCAGAGCCCCGGCTGACCCTTTAAGAATGAGTGATGTGTTCAGCTGAAGATTCCTATTGGCTGTTTTCTGGGTGGTCTCCTTATTCTGATCATTCTCAGTGATCCTCGGGTATGTGAACCTGTTCTCCCGTCTCATTCACTGAACATCTCTCTTCTCTCTCAGATTCTCACTTAACCTCTCTCCACTATCACACTCACTCATTTCACATACCTCCCACCTCTCTATCTTTCTCTCAGACATTCACTCCTTTAACCTTTCTATTTCAGAGAACGCCTAAACTCACTTAATTTCTCTCTCTGAAGAAGCACCGAACACACTGAACCTCTCCTCCAACATCCCATTTATGAAGACTCAATCCTTTCTCTATCTCCCACTTTCTCTCTGATTGGCCCTGACTCACTTTTAATCTCCTATTTTCTAATAACCCTTTGAGGAAAATGTAATTTAGTATAATGTCCCCTTATTTCTCCCAGTGATAATCCTCAGTCCATCTTCCAACTCAGTGAATATGTTAAAAATCTAAATAACCTCATATTTTGATGTTTAAAATGGGAAGTGAAGTGAATGTAATGCTGAGAGCGGCAGCAATCTGTGTGGGTGTTCTTGATGCTGTCAGAGTGAGTTCACCCTCACAGGCAGGAAGACTGTTCACGGTGATAACATGAAACTGACGCCTGCTGTTTCATTCTCAGGTAACACAACTTCCTGTTTCTCTGCTGCCGGTTCCAAACCGCACATCTCACTTCTGAACAGAAAATAAATCCAGGGACCACAATCTGGGGGGACCATCTGTCAATGCGGCCTATATCTGCCCACAGAGTCAGGGCAGAGTCACACAGATCACATTGTGGTGACATTTACAAATGAGCCGGTTATTTCTGTAAGAAGTCTTACAACACCAGGTTACATTCCAACAGGTTTGTTTCAAACTCGAGCTTTTGGAGCACTGCTCCTTCCTCAGGTGAATGGAGAGGTATGTTCCAGAACATACATATAGACAAAGTCAAAGATGCCAGACAATGCTTGGAATGTGAGCATTTGCGGGTAATCAAATCTTTACAGATCCAGAGATAGGAGTAATTCCAGGTTAAAGAGATGTGAATTTTCTCAAACCAGGACAGTTGGTAGGATTTTGAAAGTCCAGGCCAGATCGTGGGGGGTGAATGTAATGCGACATGAATCCAAGATCCAGTCGGGAACACTTCAGCAGTCAAGGGCATTCAGCCTCTCATGTCTGGGTAAGCGTTCTCCAAGGCGGTCTTCAGGACACGCGACAACTCAGAATTGCCGAGCAGAAACTTATAGCCAAGGCCTCAACCGGGATCTTGGATTCATGTCGCATTACATCCACCCCCCACCATCTGGCCTGGACTTGCAAAATCCTACCAACTGTCCAAATGCTTGTATTCCAAACATTGTCTGGCATCTCTGACTTTGTTTATATATATGTTCTGGAACATATCTCTTCATTCAGCTGAGAAAGGAGCAGTGTTCCGAAAGCTCGTGTTTGAAACAAACCTGTTGGACTTTAACCTGGTGTTGTAAGGCTTCTTACTGTGCTCACCCCAGTCCAACGCCGGCATCTCCACATCCCGCTTATTTCTGTTCAGAGTCTCCATTCCCGGACAGAAGCGGCTGTGTCTGTGATCAGTCACTGAGTTCCCTCTGCTCTCTGTAGCTGGGAACTGATAACCTGCTCCCTTATATTTTATATCATTCTTTCTGTGTTACTTGTTTCCTCTATTTCTCAACTTTCCTTTTTTTTAAATCTCTCAGTTCTTCTCTCAGTCTCTCTCTCTCCTTTCCTCTGTATCTCAATCTCTGTATATTCCTATTCAATGAGGTGTTCAAATCATGAAGTGTTTGTGATAGATTGAAGAAGGAAAAAGCGGGAGAAAAACAGTAAATGTTGGAAAAACTGAGCCGTTCTGGCAGCATCGGTACTGAGAGAAACAGAGTTAACGTTTCGAGTCCCTGTGACTCAGAGCAGGAGAAACAGGGATTGTCCCTCTGAGATCAGGGAAAGTGAAGGGGAGATTTAACAGAGGTGTTTAAAATGGGGAAGGATTTGTGATAGTGTCGATGGGGAGAAACTGTTTCCCAAGAGCAGGAGGGTTTGTAACCAGAGGACACCGAGATTTAAGATATTTGGCAACAGAACCCAAGGGGGTGATGAGGAGAATTGTTTTTACACAGTGATGTGATCTGGAATTCACACTGACAGGCTGCTGGAAGCAGATTTACAGTAACTTTCAAAGAGAGTAACACTTGCAGAGGGTAAATTGGCAGAGTTATGGTGAATGGGGTTAATTGGACAGTTCATTCATCTTTGTGACAGTCTAAATTTTCTCTAACTGATATTTTGACATTTGATCTTTTCAATCACAAAATGTGTCTCAAAGAAATTAAAACTAATTTTGATGAGCTGTCAGATACATAAGAACATAAGAACTAGGAGCAGGAGTAGGCCATCTGGCCCCTCGAGCCTGCTCCGCCATTCAATTAGATCATGGCTGATCTTTTGTGGACTCAGCTCCACTTTCCGGCCCGAACACCATAACCCTTAATCCCTTTATTCTTCAAAAAACTATCTATCTTTACCTTAAAAACATGTAATGAAGGAGCCTCAACTGCTTCACTGGGCAAGGAATTCCATAGATTCACAACCCTTTGGGTGAAGAAGTTCCTCCTAAACTCAGTTCTAAATCTACTTCCCCTTATTTTGAGGCTATGCCCCCTAGTTCTGCTGTCACCCGCCAGTGGAAACAACCTGCTCGCATCTATCCTATCTATTCCCTTCATAATTTTAAATGTTTCTATAAGATCCCCCCCTCATCCTTCTAAATTCCAACGAGTACAGTCCCAGTCTACTCAACCTCTCCTCATAATCCAACCCCTTCAGCTCTGGGATTAACCTAGTGAATCTCCTCTGCACACCCTCCAGCGCCAGTACGTCCTTTCTCAAGTAAGGAGACCAAAACTGAACACAATACTCCAGGTGTGGCCGCACTAACACCTTATACAATTGCAACATAACCTCCCTAGTCTTAAACTCCATCCCTCTAGCAATGAAGGACAAAATTCCATTTGCCTTCTTAATCACCTGTTGCACTTGTAAACCAACCTTCTGTGACTCATGCACTAGCACACCCAAGTCTCTCTGAACAGCGGCATGCTTTAATATTTTATCGTTTAAATAATAATCCCGTTTGCTGTTATTTCTACCAAAATGGATAACCTCACATTTGTCAACATTGTATTCCATCTGCCAGACCCGAGCCCATTCACTTAACCTATCCAAATCCCTCTGCAGACTTCCAGTATCCTCTGCACTTTTCGCTTTACCACTCATCTTAGTGTCATCTGCAAACTTGGACACATTGCCCTTGGTCCCCAACTCCAAATCATCAATGTAAATTGTGAACAATTGTGGGCCCAACACGGATCCCTGAGGGACACCACTAGCTACTGATTGCCAACCAGAGAAACACCCATTTATCCCAACTCTTTGCTTTCTATTAATTAACCACTCCTCTATCCATGCTACTACTTTACCCTTAATGCCATGCATCTTTATCTTATGCAGCAACCTTTTGTGTGGCACCTTGTCAAAGGCTTTCTGGAAATCCAGATATACCACATCCATCGGCTCCCCGTTATCTACTGCACTGGTAATGTCCTCAAAAAATTCCACTAAATTAGTTAGGCACGACCTGCCTTTTACGAACCCATGCTGCGTCTGCCCAATGGGACAATTTCTATCCAGATGCCTCGCAATTTCTTCCTTGATGATAGATTCCAGCATCTTCCCTATTACCGAAGTTAAACTCACTGGCCTATAATTTCCTGCTTTCTGCCTACCTCCTTTTTTAAACAGTGGCGTCACGTTTGCTAATTTCCAATCCACCGGGACCACCCACATTTCCTGTGTGACTGTGTAACTCGGGAACTATGAGAAGGAACTGAATATTTTCAGTTCCTCTAACAGATGTACCTCAGAAAGCAGAAATCTCTGGAGTTCCCCATGTCCTCATTGCTGTCCCCTTGGGTATAACGGCTCTCAGTCAGGTGGAGTCAGTCACACGTGTCTCTCATGTTTCCATTCCTATTTTATCACACACCTCCCAGTGACACTCACCACAACACAGAAACCTCAAAATACCATTACTTCCTTACACTTTGTCCTCCTATTACAGGGATATTTGTTGGGCCTTTTGTCTCAATTAATGTCAGTTTACCTGCAGGTACAATGACCTCAGAGGCACTGGAACCAGACGCTGTTTATTATACCCGACTCCATTCAGCCCAGAACCTGAAGTGGTAACAGACACCAGAATTGGAATAAAAGGCAGTTTATTGTCTAATAAAGGGGGCGGCATGGTGGCCTAGTGCTGAGCACTAGATCCTAGAATTTACAGTGCAGAAGGAGGCCATTCGGCCCATCAGGTCTGCACAGGCCCATGGAAAGATCACCCTATCTAAGCCCACACCTCCCCCCTATACCCGTAACCCAGTAACCCCATCTAACCTTTTTTGACACTCAGGGCAATTTAGCATAGCCAATCCACCTAACCTGTACATCTTTGGACTGTGGGAAGAAACTGGAGCACCCGGAGGAAACCCATGTAGACACGGGGAGAACATGCAGACTCCGCACAGACATTGACCCAAGACGGGAATCGAACCTGGGATTCTGGAGCTGTTAAGCAACTGTGCTACTCGTGGTGCCAAGGTCCCGATTTCGATCCTTGCCCTGGGTCACTGTCAGTGTGGTGTCTGCACATTCTCCCTGAGTCTGCATGTGTCTCACCTCCACAACCTGAAGATGTGCAGTGTAGGTGGATTGGTCACTAAATTGCCCCTTAATTGGAAAAAAATGAATTGGGTACTCTGAATTTATTTTTTTTAAGGTTATTTTCTAATGGGACAAATCAACACACACCAGAAGTGGATTATATTATGTTGTTAACAAACCATGACTACTTCACTATTATTTGAAAACCAAATTTAGTTATGATTTTCTAGATTCTCACTATGATCATTACATTGGATCCAATGATGTGTTCACTCACACACCACAGCCTGATTCTTATTATGGGAACAGAGACTGTGATTGTTACTCTCAAAGTGAGTGAATCCTTTGCTGTTTCTCCTCTGGGCCCCATCTCCACTATTATTGTCTGATTGTCCCACTGAGACTCTCACTGTTATTATTGGACAATCAGCCAGTCAGTCTGAGCCTGTGGCCACTCTCACCAACTGGAACTGTCACAATGCCCGGATGATTGACGGCAGCTCATGAATCACTTTCGCAGAGTATTAGAAGTGAAGGAATTTCAGTCAGGAAATTCAAACTAAACATCACATCAGGATCTACACTCACCAAAACATTCGTAACACAAATATCATGGGAGTTTGAAGATGGAAGGTAGATGCACCGTTCAGAGGGGAGAAACCGTACACGTGCTCTGTGTGTAGACAAGGCTTCAGTCGATCATCTGGCCTTTCGAAACATAAATGCAGTCACACCGGGGAAAAACCATGGGAATGTGAGGATTGTGGGAAGGGATTCAATTATCCATCCAAGTTGAAAATCTATGAGCGCACTCACACTGGGGAGAGACCGTTCACCTGCTTCGAGTGCGGGAAGGGATTCACACACTCATACCACTTGCAAACACACCAACACATTCATGCTGGGGAGAGGCCATTCACCTGTTCGCAGTGTGGGAAAGGATTTGCTCATTCCTCCAATCTGCTGAGACACCAGCGAATTCACACTGGGGAGAGACCATTTAAATGTCCAGACTTGGGAAGTGTTATAAAAGTTCTGGAGAACTGTTGTCCCATCAACGTGTTCACACCGAGGAGGCCGTTCAGGTGCTTTCACTGTGGGACTGGGTTCAGACGATCACCTGACCTCTCTGTACATAAGCGAGTTCACACTGGGGAGAGACCATTTAAATGTCCAGAATGTGAGAAGTGTGAAGTGTTATAAAAGTTCTGGGGAATTGATATGTCATCACCGTGTTCATACTGATGAGAGACCGTTCAGGTGCTCTCACTGTGGAAGTGGATTCAGGCGATCATCTGACCTCACTGTACACCAGCGAGTTCACACTGGAGAGAAGCCGTTCACCTGCTCCGAGTGTGGGAGGGGATTCGCTCAGTTATCCAACCTGCTGATGCACCAGCAAGTTCACAAGTAACTTCAATGATTGGTTGCTGTTCATCACATCCTGGACTGGAACATGTTCACTGGTGTCAATTGCCTCTGATGTTTATAAACTCTACTCCAGTCACAAGGAATTAAATTCTGAATAAACATCAAGTCAAATCAGTTTATGTTCGGGACTTCCAGTGACGGCGGGCGGGAGGCAGCCGCTCGTTGGAGGGCTCCCGGTCGGAAACGGCATTGTCGGGGATTGACGCCCGGTCCTCGGGGCAGCGAAGGTTGTGAAGGACAGGAGAAAGCACAGGGAAGGGATATGTCGAGGACCAGTAAAACAACGGCTGTCAAAACAGCTGAAAGTCCGTCGGGGAGTAGAAAGGTCACCGCGGGGTCACCAAGGAAAATGGATGCGGGAGCACCAGGGGAGGCCGCATTGCTTACGGCTGAAGAAATAGCTAAGGTGATGGCTGCGGAATTTGAAAGGCAGTTTACAAAATACATGGAGACAATGAGGAAGGAGATGAGGGAGGTTTTGAGTGTGCTGGTGGAGGAGGTGATATCCCTGGTGAGGACGGCGGTGGCGAGCGCAGTAGCAGAGGTGCGGGAGCAAGGGGAGGCGCTGAAGGAAGTGGAGGAGACATTATTGCAGCACGGTGATCAACTTACCTCGATGGGGAAGGAGATGCGGACGGTGATGGAGATTAACAAGGATCTGCGAGGGAAAATGGAAGACCTGGAAAACAGATCCAGGTGACAGAATTTGAGGATTGTGGGGCTGCCCGAAGGAGTTGAAGGGCCGAGGCCGACTGAGTATTTTGCCGCTATGCTGGTGAAGCTATTGGGGCAGGGGGAGGATCCCTCCCGATATGAACTGGATCAGGTTCATCGGTCGTGGAGGCCTGAACCAAAGGCGTGTGAGCCGCCAAGGATAGTGGCTCTGTGCTTCCGTAGGTACAGTGTGAAGGAGAAGGTCCTGTCCTGGGCCAAGCAGAAGCGGGTGGTGCAGTGGGCTGGAGATGGTATACATGTATACCAGGACTTTACGGTGGAGCTGGCGAGGAGGCGGGCTGCTTTCAACCGGGTGAAGAGGGCACTGTACTTTAGCAAGGTGCAGTGCGGCATTGTATATCCAGCGAAGCTAAGGGTGACTTGCAAGCTCAAGGACTTTTACTTTGGAACGGTGGAAGCAACGGAGGAGTTTGCGAAGGCAGAAGGACTGTGGCAGAACTGAGAATTTGGGAAATGGCCATGTGCCGATGTAACCTCATGACTGCATTTTCTTCCTTTTTTTGTTTCACTGCGTGTGAGTGTATGGGCTAAAGGAGCCGATGTTGTATATATTTGGACAAGGGAAGTGATGGGACTTTCACTCGAAGTGAGGTTCTTTGGGGTGTAGGTGGATATGCGGGGATTGTGTGCTAAAAGGGGATTTCTGGGCTTTCCTGGGGCCGGGCAAGGGGGGAAGGGACCCGGGCGGGGGCCTCCTCGTTGGCCGGTTTAAGCCGGTCAGTGAACGGGAGTGAGATGGGGGAGGGGCTGCGGCCACCAGAGCCTGGCCGAACAGGGTCCGAGTGGTCTAGCCGGGGTGTAAAGTTGGGGGCAAGGAACCGAGATTGGGGGAGGAGTTTTACAAGAGGCAGTGGACGGGAGGATATGGGGGGGGGGGGGGGCGGTTTACAACTCTTGGGTATCACGTACGGCACTTTCAGAGGTTGGATGGCGTTGAGTGTATGGGGAGGGGGGGGGGGGGGGTGGACTCGATGGTGACCATGGGCGTTCCGGACTCCTTTTTTCTTCTTCTCCTTTGTTTTTTGTTTCCACCGTGGGAGGGGTTGTTTTATTGGATGCTTATATTGACAGGTGGGCCGTTGTTGGGGGTGGTGGGAGGATGGGATCGTTATTATTGTTAAGGGGATTGATTTTGTATTTGTTACCGTTTAGTGTCTGTGGGTGGGGTGTAAAATTTGAGGGAAAATGTGAAAATGGAGAATAAAAACATTTATATAACAAAAATCAGTTTGTGTTAAACAAAGCGTGTTGTGTCTTTTTAATATCGGTAACACAAGTTAGTTTCTTTTGAAGGTCTCTTCTCCCCATCTCCTCTATCCTCACCTCCAACAACAACTGTGAGGAGCTCACGCAGCTTTTTTCTCACTGAGATTGAGTCAATCCGATCAGCTGCCTCTGCTGCTTCCCTCCACTAACCTACCGGACCAAACTGTCTGTAAAGTATATTTTTGTCCAAGTTCTGAACTTACATCTTTCTCCATTTTTTTCTCCTACTTCCTGTCAGATCCCACCTTGTCCATGAGACCACCCCCCCGCCCCCATTCTGCTCCATTGATAATTCCCACAAACTGCTGGCATCCCAACTTCTCCATGTGAACCGATATTGGGAACAGCTCTCTCTCTGCTGGTACTGTCTCTCTCAGCATTAAATCCACTGTCATCATCAATCCTAAAAATACACTTGGCCCTCCCACCTTTGTAAATTACTCCTCCATCTCCAATCTCCCTGTGGTGAATCACAGCAGCGTAATTCACACTGTATTACACGTGTTGTACTATGTCTCTGTAAGCTCGGCACACGAGCAGTTGCGCTGCTCTGCCACTAAGGGGAGATGTACTGGGAGTGTACGGGAGTTTGTACTGGGCTCCACCCTTGGCTCCTCCCCCCTAACCGGAAGTATAACGGTTTTTTTTTCTTTTTTTTTCCTAAAGTTTAGAGTACCCAATTATTTTTTCCAATTAAGGGGCAATTTAGCGTGGCCAATTCACCTAACCTGCACATCTTTGGGTTGTGGGGGCGAAACCCACGCAGACACGGGGAGAATGTGCAAACTCCACACGGACAGTGACCCAGGGCCGGGATTTGAACCCTGGTCCTCAGCGCCGTAGGCAGCAATGCTAACCACTGTGCCACCGTGCTGCTCTAGTATAAAGATTGATGCTGAGAGCCTGCCTGCCAGTTCATCTGGAGTTCATCATGTCATAGGCAGGCTCTGTTGTAAGACGATTAAAACCACTGTTTACTTCTAACCACGTGTTGCGTGAATTGATGGTCTCATCACTCCTTTTCCTGTCCAAAGTCCGTGCACTCTATGTCCCCCAAGGCTCTGTCCTCGGCCCCTCCTATTTCCCATCTACACGCTGCCACTAGGTGACATCATCCAAAAGCACCGTGTTAGTTTTCACATGGACACTGACAACACCCAGCTCGTCCTCACCCCATCCCTCTCCATTCCTCCACTGCTTTAAATTATCAAACTGATTATCCCACACCCAGTCCTGGATGAGCAGAAATTTCATTCAATTAAAAATTGGGAAGATCAAAGCCATTGTCTTCAGTCACCATCACAAATTCCGTTCCCTAACTCCCGAGTCCATCCCTCTCCCTGGAAACTGTCTGAGGCTGAACCACACTCCGTGTCAGATTTGACCTCTAGAGGGGAGGCACGGTGGCTGCCTCATGCGGCTGAGGACCCGGGTTTGATCCCAGCCCCGGGTTACTGTCCGTTTGGAGTTTGCACATTCTCCCCGTGTCTGCAGAGTAGGTGGATTGGTCACACTAAATTTCCATCAATTAATTTTATAATATTTTCTATCTCTACTTAATGTCACATTCTGGTTATTATTTTCTGTCCTGCACTACTGCCTTGTCCCTTCTCATCAACTTTCCAAATTTCCCCTCACTACAACCCTGTCCCCTCACCCACTAATATGTTTAAAGCTCTGTCTGCAGCCCTAGTTGTGTGATTCATCCAGGCACTACTTCCAGTGTGGTTCAAGTGAAGGTCAGCCCAATGGTGCAACATTCTCCTCACTATTGGTGCCAGTATAATAATCTTTATTGTCACAAGGAGGCTTACAATAACACTGCAATGAAGTTACTGTGAAAAGCCCCTAGTCGCCGCACTCTGGCACCTCTTCGGGTACACCGAGGGAGAATTCAGAATGTCCAAATTACCTAACAGCACGTCTTTTGGAACTTGTGGGAGGAAACTGGAGCGCTCGGAGGCAACCCATGCAGACATGCGGGGAGAAAGTACAGACTCTGCACAGACGGTGATCCTGGTGCTGTGAAGCTACAGTGCTAACCATTGTGCTACCATGAGTATCCTATCAATCAAACTCCATTTATCCAGGCCAATCACTGAACAAAGTGAACATCTCAACACTCTATGCCAATTTACTCATGGCTCAGGTATTCATTTGGAACGCATTTGTGATCATGTTTTAATTGAGGCCGGGGCTGCTCGTGCACTTTTAACAGAATCTGGATTCTTGAATCTTTCTCCAGTTCCTCTCCTATCTTCTATCTCCCTCTGAGTTTATATTGTCCACGAGACCCAACTTCTGTTCCCTTGACTCTTCTCACAAAACAGTTGACCATCCAACTTCTCTATGTTTGTTGATACGTTTCCAGTTCTCTCTCATTTGGTTCTGTCCCTCTCACTTTAAATGCAACATCATCACCCATCCTAAACAGAACACTTGATCCCACCATCTTTGAAAATTTCCAAGACATCTCCAATCTCCCTTTCCTCTCCAAATTCCTTGTACTTGGTGCCCCCCCCCCTCCCCCAAGGATCTATCTTCGGCCCCTCCTACTTCTCCACTACATGTCTTCTCAACCTTGTCCCTCGCCTGAGGTGTGGTGATCCCCAGGTTAAATCACCACCAGTCAGCTCTCCCCCTCAAATGGGAACTCACCCTGTGCTCATCTGGGACTCTGACGACTTTAACTTTTATCTTTCCTGAGGTTAGGTGGCCAGTACGGAACACAGTTCATGCAGCAAATGAGGAAAAGACAGCAGGAATTTCTCTAATCTGTGATTTACAAGGACACATTTTTGGTTAGCAGCAGTTACTTCAGTAATTTCCTCATTTTCCCTGAACTATCCTGCCTGTTAATTCTATTATTATGTGGTTTAGCACAGTGGGCTAAACAGCTAGCTTGTAATGCACAACAATGCCAGCAGCGCGGGTTCAATTCCAGTATCAGCCTCCCTGAACAGGTGCCGGAATGTGGCGACTAGGGGCTTTTCACAGTAACTTCATTGAAGCCTAATCGTGACAATAAGTGATTATTTTTTTATTACTATTTCTGATAGTTCCATGACTGTAGCTGTAAACATCACACATTAGAATTCAATCTGTTCCATTATTCACTTTGGTTTACGTTTATGTTGAGGTTAATAACAGACAAACTCTGTCGTCCCCCCAGGATCTGATTAGCGTTTCCAATGAGTGGATTCTGCGGAATGGAATGTCTGATCAGCGTTTCCACGGTGACCTGTCTGCAGTGAAGGGATGTCTGATCAGCGTTTCCATGGTGACCTGTCTGCAGTGAAGGAATGTCTGATCAGCGTTTCCATGGTAACCTGTCTGCAGTGAAGGAATGTCTGATCAGCGTTTCCATGGTGACCTGTCTGCAGTGAAGGAATGTCTGATCAGCGTTTCCATGGTGACCTGTCTGCAGTGAAGGAATGTCTGATCAGCGTTTCCATGGTGACCTGTCGGCAGTGAAGGAATGTCTGATCAGCGTTTCCACGGTGACCTGTCTGCAGCGAAGTGCCTGTTTGAGTTTCTAACGCAGAATTTATCTCTCCTATAACACACAATATATAAGACATTGGATGTCAATGTATTTCAGCCATGTTATATTGTCTTCAAAAACTTAAAATGAGTTCAGATACACAAACTTTTCAGTGTGGGAGGACAAGTTGATAAAGTGTTTAAAAAACACATGGGATCAAGGGTTTTATAATTCTGGGTGTGGAGTACAGAAGGACAGAGGTCATGTAAACCTGGACAAATCATTGGTTAGGCTGCAGTTGGAATATTAGATCAGGTTTTGGGGATCTTACACCAGGAAGGATGTCAAGGTCATGGAGAGGGTGTAGAAGAGATTCACTGAGATGACCCCAGGGAAGAGAGGCTTTAGTTACCAGGAGGGATTAGAGAAACTGGGGCTCTTTTCATTCGAAAGAGAACCAGTGATGGTTTATCTTATCTCTGAATGAAATGTTTTTAATGTGAAGGGTGTCTGTACTGGGAAATCTGAGTACCAAGTGCCAGCTTGAACCATTCTCCAATCAGTTACAGCACAGCTCCCTCTACATTACCCTATGAAACACTCCCAAGGCTGATACAAAATGGTGTTAAGATACAGAGTAAATCTTCCTCGATGCTTTTCCCATCAAACATTCCCACAATAGGTATAGCACAAGGTTAGATACAACGTAAATCCTCCTTGCCACTGTCCCATCAAATACTCCCAAAGCAGGTACAGCATGGGGTTTGATAGAGAAGAAAACCCTTTATACACTGACCCCATCAAACACTCCCAGACAGATACAACACAGGGTTAGATATAGAGTAAAGCTCCAGTTACACTCTTTACGATCTCTTATTCTATCTTCAAATAAGAATCAGAAGCTCGGTTGATTGGAGATGTCCAAAATACAACTTTATTTGCTAATCATTCACCTTGATACATTTGCATGAAAACAAAATCAAAAACGTTGATCAAAATAATACATAAACTAGTCAGAGCATAGCGAAAAGATGTAAACAAAAGCAGAAGAAAAGTATGAAGAAAATTACTTCAAACATAAATCAATAGATGGTTCATAAGTTCATAAAAGCATAAATTCGGAACAAAACTTTAACCACAAAGTCTTAAAGAAATTCTTACTAATGGCCTAATCTCTCATTTACTCTCATTGGTTTCTAATTCTCAGCTGGGACCTCCTGATTTATTCAATTAAATGTCTGTGACTTAGAAAATGATTTATTACGGGCAGCACGGTGGATAGCACTGCTGCCTCACGGCGCCGAGGTCCCAGGTTCGATCCCGGCTCTGGGTCACTGTCCGTGTGGAGTTTGCACATTCTTCCCGTGTTTGCGTGGGTTTTGCCCCCACAACCCAAAGATGTGCAGGGTAGGTGGATTGGCCACACAAAATTGCCCCTTGATTGGAAAAAATTAATTGGGCACTCGAAATTTATTTTAAAAAAAGAAAATGATTTATTATTCAAACATTGGGCATTACTTAAGATTTCCTAATGTCCATCAAATTAATTCAGGATGCACGTGCACCAGCCACCTGTGCCAACCTTACAAAGATATGGTACTTGCATTAACCTTGCTAAGTATTTCATACTAAATGTAATGGAATACAATGGTCTTAATTGTTACATGAAACGTTGATGCAAATTTTTATGAAACAATGTCTGAATTTCTGCAAACATGGCAATAGATTATTCCTTATCTGAAACAATGACTATCTTTCCACAGTCATGTCTTTTTGAATAATTCCATTCTCTAGCTATGCACTCAATCTATCCTTAAAGGTGCAAAATAAATCATTTTGATAAATGTGAGGTGGTACATTTTGGGAGATCGAATCGGGGAAGGACCTACTCAGTTAATGGTAGGGAGTTGGGGAGAGTTATAGAACAAAGAGATCTACGAGTACAGGTTCATAGCTACTTGAAAGTGGAGTCACGGGTGGACAAGGTGGTGGTGAACGCATTTGGCATGCTTGGCTTCATTAGTTAGAGCATTGAATACAGGAGTTGTGACGTCTTGCTGAAGTTGTACAAGGCATTAGTACGGTCACACTTGGAGTACTGTGCACAGTTCTGGTCCTATTATAGAAAGGATATTATTAAACTAAAGAGTGCAGATTTACTTGGTTACTACCAGGACTTGATGCTCTGGGTTATAAGGAGAGGTTGAATAGACTGGGAGATTTTCCCCTGGAGCACAGGAGGCTGAGGGGTGATCTTATAGAGGTCTATAAAATAAAGAGCAGCATAGATAGGGTAGATAGTCAACATCTTTTCGCAAAGGTAGGGCAGTCTAAAACTAGAGAGTTTAGGTTTAAGGTAAGAAGGGAAAGATACAAAAGGGTCCAGAGAGGCAATATTTTCATACATAGCGTGGTGAATGTCTGGAACGAGCTGTCAGAGGCAGTAGTCGAGGCGGGTACAATTCTATCTTTTAAAAAACATTTAGACAGTTATGTGGGAAAGCTGGGTATAGAGGGTTATGGGCGAAATGCGAGCAATTGGGACTAGCTCAGTGGTAAAAACTGGGTGGCCTGGACAATTTGGGCCGAAGGGCCTGTTTTCATGCTATAAACCTCTATGACTCTATCCAACGCAGCAAAACATCCCTATATTCCATTTCCTTTTCAATAAACAATTCCATGGACCTCACTAATCACTTGCTGTACCTGCAGACTTACTTGAGATCGGGCACCCCGATCCCTCTGTATCTCAGAGTTCTGCAATATCTCTCCATTTAAATAATATTGTTTTATTTAATTCTTCCTGACAAAGTGGACAATTCACATTTTCCAAAGTTAGGCTCCATCTATCAGATTTTTGCCCACTCACTTAACCTACTTTTAGTCCTTTGCAGACTCCTTAAATTCACTTCACAAATTACTTTCCTTCCTGAATTTGAGGCATCAGAAAATTTAGCCGCAGACATTCAATCCCGTCATCCAACACATTCATACAGATTGTAAATGGATGGGAGCCCAGCACTGATCCTGGTGACATTCCACTTGTCACATCTTACCCACCCAGAAATGACCCATTTATATCTACTGGCTGCTTCCTGTTAGCTAACCAATCCTCTATCCATGCTGATGTGTTGCTCCCACACCATGAGCTCTTATTTTGTGTAATCACCTTTAATGTGGCACCTTGGGAAATACCTTCTGCAAATCCAGGTAAAGCACATCTGCAGCTTCCCCTCAAGTGAATAAATGTAATCAGGAAAAGTCCCAACAAATTCAAATATTTTCCTGTTAAAAGCTAATTGCTGAAATAGAATATGATTTTTTTTTAATGCGACTGGAGAGAGGGATAATCACAGGTTAAAGAAGTGTGAATAGTGTCAAGCCAGGACAGTCTTCTTCACAGCCTTCAATATGTCATCGCTGAAGAGGAACACCTTGCCAAGGTCATCCCCACTACCTGCCTTCAAACAACCGCGCAACCTCAAACAAACCATTGTTTACAGCAAACTACTCAGCCTTCAGAACAGCGACTACGACACTGCACAACCCTGCCATGGCAACCGCTGCAAGACGTGCCAGATCATGGGCATGGGGACCACCATTACACGTGAGAACAGCATTGGCACAAGCACTAGAGAGACAGAAAGGTGCTCGAGGCTCAAATAGAGATTCAAAACTTATAGATAAGGATCTCCGTAAAGGTCAGCAACTTAACATAAGAACATAAGAACTAGGAGCAGGAGTAGGCCATCTGGCCCTTCGAGCCTGCTCCGCCATTCAATGAGATCATGGCTGATCTTTTGTGGACTCAGCTCTACTTTCCGGCCCGAACACCATAACCATTAATCCCTTTATTCTTCAAAAAACTATCAATCTTTACCTTAAAAACATGTAATGAAGGAGCCTCAACTGCTTCACTGGGCAAGGAATTCCATAGATTCACAACCCTTTGGGTGAAGAAGTTCCTCCTAAACTCAGTCCTAAATCTACTTCCCCTTATTTTGAGGCTATGTCCCCTAGTTCTGCTTTCACCCGCCAGTGGAAACAACCTGCCCGCATCTATTCTATCTATTCCCTTCATAATTTTAAATGTTTCTATAAGATCCCCCTTCATCCTTCTAAATTCCAATGAGTACAGTCCCAGTCTACTCAACCTCTCCTCATAATCCAACCCCTTCAGCTCTGGGACTAACCTAGTGAATCTCCTCTGCACACCCTCCAGTGCCAGTACGTCCTTTCTCAAGTAAGGAGACCAAAACTGAACACAATACTCCAGGTGTGGCCTCACTAACACCTTATACAATTGCAACATAACCTCCCTAGACTTAAACTCCATCCCTCTAGCAATGAAGGACAAAATTCCATTTGCCTTCTTAATCACCTGTTGCACCTGTAAACCAACCTTCTGTGACTCATGCACTAGCACACCCAGGTCTCTCTGCACAGTGGCATGCTTTAATAGTTTATCGTTTAAATAATAATCCTGTTTGCTGTTATTCCTACCAAAATGGATAACCTCACATTTGTCAACATTGTATTCCATCTGCCAGACCCTAGCCCATTCACTTAACCTATCCAAATCCCTCTGCAGATTTCCAGTATCCTCTGCACTTTTCGCTTTACCACTCATCTTAGTGTCATCTGCAAACTTGGACACATTGCCCTTGGTCCCCAACTCCAAATCATCTATGTAAATTGTGAACAATTGTGGGCCCAACACGGATCCCTGAGGGACACCACTAGCTACTGATTGCCAACCAAAGAAACACCCAATAATCCCCAATCTTTGCTTTCTATTAATTAACCAATCCTCTATCCATGCTACTACTTTACCCTTAATGCCATGCATCTTTATCTTATGCAGCAACCTTTTGTGTGGCACCTTGTCAAAGGCTAGTTGTTGGAACTTGTTGGAAAAAAATCAAATTCCCAGTCAACAAATTAAAGGATCACACGACGGGACTTCACGTTTTATGACTTTTAATGCAACAAACAAACTAGAAGCTACTTTGACAAAGGGACATCTGGACTTGAAACGTGAGCTCCTTTCTCTCCCTACAGATGCTGACAGACCTGCTGAGATTTTCCAGCATTTTCTCTTTGGTTTTAGAAGCTACTTTAACTCAGAAGCCTACACATTAAACTATAAAATAGAACTTTGCCCTTTTACATAAACTATAATCACACTCCACGATTATAGTTACTCTGTCCTGGAAGTCAAAACTTAATTGTCTCAGAACCTGTCCAAAGTGATGATTCATTCCCGAGGATTTACTTCTGTTCTTCAACCAAGACACCGAGAAACAAAGGGAGAACAGAATAGAATGTGAACTAGCAAAATACATAAAAATGGACTGTTGAAGCTTCTACGGCTACGTAAAAAGGAAACGTTTTGCTCAGACAAAGGTTTGTCCGTTCCAGATAGAGTCAGGGGAATTTAGAATGCGGAATAGAGATCTCTACAGCCACCTCATTCAACACTCTGGGATGTAGATCATCAGCTTTTGGGCATTTATTCACTTCCAGCCCCATTAATTTCTCCAGTACTACTAATCTCTGCCAGTCCCTTGGTTCTCTGGTGTTTTAGGGACAATTTCTGTATCTTCCTCTGTGAAGACAGACACACATTGTTTAGTTTCTCTGCCATTTCCTTACTTCCCATTACAAACTCTCCTGTCTCTGTGTGGAATGGACCCACATTGGTTTTTGCTAATCTTTTCCTTTTCACATTCCTGTCGAGGCTTTTCCACTCGGTTTTTATCTTTCTCGCCAGTTTGCTCTCATCAGTTTCTTGGTCCTCCTTTGCTGAATTCTAATGGATCTCATGGAATCTTTAACTTTTCTTGTTAACCAAGATTGCATCACTTTTCCTGTTGGATATTTGTTCCTTAAAGGAATCTATATTTGTTGTATATATGTGAATAAAAGGTTGCAAAAATCCCAGAGGACCATAGGCTGCTCTCGCCATTGACAGAGAGAGAGCTGACTGGAGGCGATTTAACCCGAGGGTCAGCACACCTCAGGCGAGGGGCCTGATTGAGAAGGCCGGGCCTTCATCAATAAACTCAGCCAGTACGGGAGTTGAATCCTCACTGTTGGCCTCGCTCTGCATCATCAACCCCCTGATAAATATGTAATAATTCCTTAAATATTAGGTATTCCCGGTACCAATCAGTTTCCCATCCACCTCAGACAACTTGCCCCTCGTACCCTGATAGTTTTCTTCTGTGAGGAACACCCAGATAAATTAAACACAAGAACCATGTAACCACCAGGGCCCATCTCCATGGCAATGTGGCATGCTTTGGCGGGGTACCAAACAGAAATAGTAACTAAATATCTTCACACTTCCAAACCCCCTTTCACTCTGTGATCCTTGTGCAATTTGAAGCCAGTTATTAGCAACAAGGCTCAAAGAGCATCAGCCCACTGGAGGCAAAGTGGTGAGACCGGCCAGTCCAGCAGAAAGAAACCCTCCGACCATCCCCACTGATCACCTGTCAGAATGAACAAAATGCAGTTCTGGGTGTAGAGCAGGAACAATAACAGCAGAATCCAAACCCTGTAATCAATTGTGAAATTGTTGGTGTCACAGCAGGTGCGATGAAATGTGCAATCCCGTCTCACATTGAGATGTGAATGGCCTCTCCCCAGTTTGAACTTGGTGTCTCCGCAGGTTGGATAACTGAGTAAATCCTCTCCCACACTGAGAGCAGATGAATGGCTTCTCCCCAGTGTGAACTCGCTGGTGTCTCCACAGGTGGGATAACTGAGTGAATCCCTTCCCACACTGAGAGCAGGTGAATGGCCTCTCCCCAGTGTGAACTCGCTGGTGTCTCCGCAGGGTGGATGAATCAATGAATTCCTTTCCACACTGAGAGCAGGTGAATGGCCTCTCCCCAGTGTGAACTCGCTGGTGTCTCCGCAGGTCAGATACTTCACTAAATCCTTTCCCACACTGACAACAGTTGAACGGCCTCTCCCCAGTGTGAACTCGCAGGTGTTTCTGCAGGTTGGATACCTCAGTAAATCCCTTCCCACACTGAGAGCAGGTGAATGGCCTCTCCCCAGTGTGAAATCGCTGGTGTCTCCGCAGGGTGGATAACTGAGTAAATCCTTTCCCACACTGAGAGCAGGTGAATGGCCTCTCCCCAGTGTGAACACGCTGGTGTCTCCGCAGGTCGGATACTTCACTAAATCCTTTCCCACACTGACAACAGGTGAACGGCCTCTCCCCAGTGTGAACTCGCTGGTGTTTCTGCAGGTCGGATACTTCAGCAAATCCTTTCCCACACAGGGAGCAGGTGAATGGTCTCTCCCCAGTGTGAACTCGCTGGTGTCTCAATAGGTGGGACGAATCACAGAATCCTTTCCCACATTGGGAGCAGGTGAACGGCCTCTCCCCAGTGTGAACTCGCTGGTGTGACTGCAGGTTGGATAATTGAGTAAATCCTTTCCCACACTGGGAGCATGTGAACGGCCTCTCCCCAGTGTGACTGCGTCGATGAGTCTCCAGCTGAGATGGGAATCTGAATCCCTTCCCACAGTCCACACATTTCCATGGTTTCTCCATGTTTTGGGTTTCCTCGTGTCTCTCCAGGTTGGGCAATCACAGATACAACACGGGTACCGTCTCTTCCCGCTGTGAATGGTGTGATTTATTTTCAGGCTGTGTAACTGGTTAAAGCTCTTTCCACAGTCAGTTCACTGGAACTCTCTCTCGGGTGTGTGTTGTGTGGGTCTCGGTGCTTTTCCAGTCACACTGATGTTTCCACAGTCAGTTCACTGGAACACTCTCACTCGGGTGTGTGTTGTGTGGGTCTCGGTGCTTTTCCAGTCACACTGATGTTTGAAATGTTTAGAAGCTGATAGTTCGGGCAATCAATTCTTCTTCTAGATTCAAAGGCAGATGATATTCAGAGTCCGATGATACTCAGGTTCCAAGCAATTGTGTGACTGTCAGATCGTGATGTAACATTGAGATTTCTGTCTGTAATTCCTCCTCATCTAATATCCTGTGAAAACAATATACCAAAGTCATCATTGTTAGTACAGGATAGTAACTCAGACAGACAATTCTAGTTCCAATGGAACATTATTTCCTCTCTCGTTCTCCAAAAGCTGTAAATCTCCATCCCATACACTCTCCCTCCATTCTGACTCTGCTGTATCTAATATTCACCCTCCCAATTCTCCTGAAGGTGCTGGTTCATGCTGATTGACAGATGCAAGCTCAGCTCACTGCTTCCTGACCACGACACAGATTAGAATAGGAGCAAGATTAGGCCATTCGGCGCACAGAGTCTGCTCAATCATTCAATGAGATCCTTGGCCGATCTACCTCAGCACCATTTTCCCACACTATCCTCCATATCCCTCAACATCTTCAATATCTGGAAACCTATCAATCTGTGTCTTGGAAATACTTGATGACTGAAGCTCCAGCATCCTCGCGGGGAGAGAATTCCAAACCTTCACCGCATCCTTGAATAAAGAAATCCCTCCTCATCTCAGCTTTCTCTCTATTTTCCTGCCAGTTCCCCATAACCCTCGACACCCTCTATTAGAAATATGTCTGTGGCGGGGAGGGGGGGGGGGGGGGGGGGGTGTCAGGCATGTGATACGGATGTGGGAGTAGCTGCTTTTCAGCAGCAACACAAAGCGTCGAGGCTTCAATGAAGTTCAAAGGCAGCACAAGCCTGTGGGCAGTGAATAACGTCAGGCTTTATCGTGAGACCCGAAAAATGGACTCCAACAACTTGATCAAGTCTTTCAATAATCCAACTATTGCCTTGACCTTCATTAAATGCATGAAGGGCAAGGATCTGGAGGGATGGTTTGCAGCTCGGACTAACTCAGGTTTTAATCCAGACTCTTTCCCTGTCATGGTGTTGTCTGAATTTCAGAATCACAGAAATACACACAAGGACAGGAGTAGACCATTCAGCCCCTCTTGTCTGTCCTGCTATTTAGTGAGATCATGGCTGGTGTGACGTAACTCCATATCCCTGAATATATTTGCTTAACAAAACTCTATTTCAGATTTAAAATTAACAACTGATGCAGCTTCACCTACTGTTTGTGGGAGAGAGTTCCAAACCTCTCCCACCCTGTGTGTGAAGGAGTTCTTCCTAACAACTCTACTGAATGGTCTAGTCCTAATTTTTAGACAATGATCCCAGTTTTAGAATCTACAACCAGTGGAAATAGTTTATCTTTATCTACCCTGTCTTTCCCTTTTAATATCTTAAATACTTCAATCAGATCACACCTTAATTGTCTAAATATTTGACGAAAACAGGTCTAATTTGTGGTTATAACTTTGGCTCAGAGCCGCTGTAATCTCTCCCTCATCTCCCATAGCATCCTGGGACACAATTCATCCAGAATTAGTAATCTAATAATCTTCTGGGCAGCATGATAGCACAGTGGTTAACACTGCTGCTTCACAGCAATAGGCATCTGGGTTCAATTCTGCGCTTGGCTCACTGTCTGTGGGGAGTCTGTATGTTCTCTCTGTGTTTGCGTGGGGTTTTTCCGGGTGCTCCGGTTTCCTCCCACAAGTCCCGATAGATGAGCTTGTGAGATGAATTGGACATTCTGAATTCTCACTGTGTACCCGAACAGGCGCCGAAGTGTGACGACTAGGGGATTTTCATCATAACCTCATTGCAGTGTTAATGTAAGCCTACATGTGACACTAATAAAGATTATTATGAATGGGCCAAAGAGCCTCTATCCGTGCTGTAAAGAGAGTGAATGAATGAGAAGGACTTTACAGAGAAACTAGCAAAGCCACAACATTCACCAGCTCTAAGGACACACCTCAGCTCCCTTTCCAATCTGAAAGTAGCCTGGGCTGGATTTACATTCCCCTTAATTCATCATTGCTGGGTGATAATCCTGTACTTCCTTATCTCACACCACTGTGACAGCACCTTCACTACACAGACTGCAGCAACTGACCAAACATCACCATCCCAGTTATTCCTGAAGGCACCGCCTTCCCTTCCAACCTGGCCCCTTGCCTGAGGTGTGGTGATCCTCAGGTCACATCACCGCCGGTCAGCTCTCTCCCGGGACCTGCTTCACAGCCACCATCTTGGGGAAGCAGAGCGCATGCGCTGGCGTCTTGGTGACGCAACAGCTGGTGGGCGGGGCCGGAAGGTTTCTGTTCCCAGCCGGGTCCTAATGCCCTAAGGTTAAAAGTTTGCAACAGGTTTTTTAAATGTTTCACCCACTCCCAGGCTGAAGCTGATGATTGCAGGCTGGAAGTGTCAATGGATCACGTATACATTCAGTGTGAGAGGCTGCAGCCTCTATATAGCTCCCTGAAGGGGGTTATACAACGGGTGATTACATTTCGTGGTCCTTTCCCGTCCATTATCAGGATGTTTGTGTGATTTTTCTGACCCTCAGCGTGATATTTCTTTATTTAAAATACATTTCAGCAGCAGGCGTACTGGTGATTTTTAAAGGAATAAAAGTTATTTATTTTCACAACCTTTCCCTGGATGTTTGAGCATCTAAGTCTCTCGGCTCTTTCACTCACTGACATACACAGAAATTAGGTACAGGTGAAGTTGAAGGTGTGATGATGAAAATGGAATGTAGACTGCAATCTTTATATCGCTGCAGATCTGTTGTCTTCTTATTGAGCTGATTCTTTAGTTGGAGTGAAGCGTTTTTAGACACAAATAATTCTCATGAGTCTCTGAAGTTTCTCATATGACCATATGATATAGGAGCAGAATTAGGCCATTTGGCCCATCGAGTCTGCTCCTCCATTCAATCGTGGCTGATATTTTCTCATCCCCATTCCCCTGCCTTCTCCCTATGACCCGTGATCCCCTTATTAATAAAGAACCTATCTATCTCTGTCCTAAAGACACTCAGTGACTTGGCCTCCACAGCCTTCTGCGGCAAAGTGTTCCACAGATTCACCACCTGAAGAAATTCGTCCTCATCTCTGTTTCAAAGTATCGTCCCTTTAGTATGAGATGGTGTCCTCTGGTTCTATTTTTTGCTGCAAGTGGAAACATCCGCTCCATGTCCACTCTACCCAGGCCTCGCAGTATCTTGTAAGTTTCAATAAGTTTCCCTCTCATCCTTCTAAACCCCAACGAGTTCAGACCCAAAGTCCTCAAACGTTCTTGTAGCTGAAAATCCAGGAGGTTGGGTCTGAGGTGGGCTTGGAAGCTGGAATAAGTTCAGTCCTGTGGCTGCACTGGGAGACATTCAGCTCTGCTAGTTAAGCTGGTTCCTGGTGCGTCTCACACACACATTTGCTTTGTCCAAGGTTTATTATACTGCATCCCTGACAATTAACTACCGGGTTAAAACTCTGAGATCCAGAACACCCCGATACAATAGCAGCTTACGATGCTTACTCATGCTTATCTTTGTATCAATTCAAGTTCATTCTCCTCAAATGCTGGTTCATCCTGACACAACGAGACATTTAAACTTCACAGGTGGCTGCTAAGTTTCCTTATTCAGGTCCGTGTTTAACTAAATATTTGTCACAGAAACTTCATTTCAGTGTTAATATAAGCCTACTTGTGACAGTAAAGATTATTGTTATTATGGAGGTGTGTGAGTGGTTATTCGGGCTGCTGACTTCTGTTCCATGGACTTGTCTATTCCCAGTGGCCCTGCAGAGGGAGCATGTGGTATCCACCAGAACGCTTGACACCTTCCACAACCAGTGGATTCCTCAGCGGACAGAGTGTTTCAGAGACACTGGGAACAATATTCTGGTTCAGTTAGGAAGGTTCCCTACACTTGTTTGCGATTTCTAGCTGATTTTGGTCTTTCATTTTGACTGAACCACATGCTTGGGGAAAGCAAGAGAGGAAAGAAGGTTCGATAGAAACTAGAATGATCTGTTGTGAATTTCTATCCCATTCTTAGAGTGATTATGTTTGTAAACTTCTTTTTCAGGCATTAGAACGGAAGGATTAGCAGCTGGGCAACTCGAACCAAATATAACATCAAGATCTGACAGTCGCTTAATTCATTAGGGTCTAAATATCACAAACATAGAACATAGAACATTACAGCGCCGTACAGGCCCTTCGGCCCACGATGTTGCGCCGTCCTGTGATACCCTTCTAAAGTCCCTCTACACTATTCTCTTATTGTCCATATGCCTATCCAATGACCATTTGAATGCGTTTAGTGTTGGCGAGTCCACTATTGTTGCAGGCAGGGCATTCCACGCCCTTACAACTCTCTGAGTAAAGAACCTACCTCTGACATCTGTCCTATGTCTATCTCACCTCAATTTAAAGCTATGTCCCCTCGTGCTGGACATCACCATCCGAGGAAAAAGGCTCTCGATGTCCACCCTATCTAATCCTCTGATCATCTTGTATACCTCAATTAAGTCCCCTCTTAACCTTCTTCTCTCTAACGAAAACAGCCTCAAGTCCATCAGCCTTTCCTCATATGATCTTCCCTCCTGTTGCGTGTTTTACTTGAGTGTATTACGCGTTTATTGGAGTGTATTAACACGCCTCCGTTTAAACGCCGTGTGCTTAACACTACTACAGCTCTGTGTATGTAATTTCAGCTCGGAGTCGCATGGTGCCGTATTTAGACACCTCACAAGTATATCAAGGTCAGGTTCAAAGTAATAAAACTGTACACCGATTAGTAAGTTCAAACGATTAATATTTATTATAACCAATATAATAAATACGCATGCATACGCTAAAGACTAATACTTATTTCTACTATTAAACGACTAAATACTTATCTAAGTAGGAACCAGCAAGGTCAGGGGACAAGGCCTTTGTTCCTATCTGGACTGCACCTTCTGTTCACTAATAGTCGGCTAGAGTATAAGCAATGCCGGGTTTCACGTAGCGGGCGTCGTTTTGGCACTTACTGAACGATGGCTGGTGCTCAACGGCCGGTGATGAAAGACAGGATCTGGAGGCTGGAGTCGGAGTCAGAAGCGGAGCCGGAGCAAAAACAGCAGATCTGGGCCGGAGTCAACAGCAAGCCGGAGCAACAACAGACAGATCTGGGCCGGGGTCAACAGCAAGCCGGAGCAACAACAGACAGAACCATGTGCGGGGTCTACCTTTATAGGTCCCCCAATGTCCGTGCCTCTTCGGGGCGGGCCTTTACCTGCCATGTATCGATTGGGTCATTTCCCAATCGATATCTTACAAATCCCCCAATCTGAGGGTCTCTTCTCGATGGGTGGGGCGGTCTCTAGGGTCCTTTGTGGTGGATACTTCTGGTGCCGTTTCGTCTGGGCCTCTCTCAAAAGTATCTATTCATATCTAAATGTATCTATTGTGCTGGCCTGGATCTTGATCGCCTCATTACTATGCAAAGCGTTGTTGCCATTTACACCTTTGGTTGAGATCTTGCACCTGGCCATAAACTGGTTTCGATACGTGCAGAATGCTAATTAGCCTTTTGCAAACTGCTTGTCCTGGCTAAAACTGTTTTCTCCCTACAGCCTTAGCTGTTCTCCATTTTGGTAGCCCAGTGTCCATCTCCTCATATGATCTTCCCTCCATACCAGGCAACATTCTTGTAAATCGCCTCTGTACCCTTTCCAATGATTCCACATCCTTCCTATAATGTGGCGACCAGAACTTCACACAATACTCCAAATGCGGCCGCACCAGAGATTTGTACAACTGCAACATGACCTCATGGCTCCGAAACTCAATTCCTCTACCAATAAAAGCTAACACACCGTACACCTTCTTAACAACCCTCTCAACCTGGGTGGCAACTTTCAGGGATCTATGGACATGGACACCGAGATCTCTCTGCACGTCCACACTACCAAGAATCTTACCATTAGCCCAGTACTCTGCCTTCCTGTTATTCCTTCCAAAATGAATCACCTTACACTTTTCTGCATTAAACTCCATTTGCCACCTGTCAGCCCAGCTCTGCAGCTTATCTATGTCCCTCTGTAACTTGTAACATCCTTCTGCACTGTCCACAACTCCACCGACTTTAGTGTCATCTGCAAATTTACTCACCCATCCTTCAACGCCCTCCTCCAGGTCATTTATAAAAATGACAAACAGCAACGGCCCCAAAACAGATCCTTGTGGCACACCACTAGTAACTAGACACCTGTCAGAGCATTTCCCATCAACCACCACTCTTTGCCTTCTATCAGCGAGCCAATTTCTGATCCAAACTGCTAAATCACCCTGAATCCCATGCCTCTGTATTTTCTGCAATAGCCTACCGTGGGGAACCTTATCAAACGCTTTACTGAAATCCATATACACCACATCAACTGCTTTACCCTCATCCACCTGTTTGGTCACCTTCTCGAAGAACTCAATAAGGTTTGTGAGGCACGACCTACCCTTCACAAAACCATGTTGACTATCTCTAATCAAATTATTCCTTTCCAAATGATTATACATCCTATCTCTTATAAACCTTTCCAAGACTTTTCCCACAACAGAAGTAAAGCTCACTGGTCTATAGTTACCGGGGTTATCTCTACTCCCCTTCTTGTACAAGGGGACACCATTTGCTATCCTCCAGTCCTCTGGCATTATTCCTGTAGACAACATGACTTGAAGATCAAAGCCAAAGGCTCAGCAATCTCCTCCCTAGCTTCCCAGAGAATCCTAGGATAAATCCCATCCGTCCCAGGGGACTTATCTATTTTCACACTTTCCAGAATCGCTAACACCTCCTCCTTATGAACCTCAAGCCCTTCTAGTCCAGTCGCCTGTATCTCAGTATTTCCTCGACAACTTTGTCTTTTTCCTGTGTGAATACTGAGGAAGAATACTCATTTAGCACCTCCCCTATCTCCTCGGACTCTACGCACAACTTCCCACTGCTGTCCTTGACTGGCCCTACTCTTACCTTAGTCATTCTTTTATTCCTGACATACCCATAGAAAGCTTTAGGGTTATCCTTGACCCTACCTGCCAAAGACTTCTCATGTCCTCGCTTGGCTCTTCTTAGCTCTCTCTTTAGAGCCTTCCTAGCTAACTTGTAACTCTCAAGCGACCCAACTGAACCATCACGTCTCATCTTCACATAAGCCTCCTTCTTCCTCTTGACAAGTGTTTCAACTGCTTTAGTAACCGATGTTTCCCTCACTCGACCATTTCCTCCCTGCCTAACAGGTACATACTGTCAATGTGTTTGTCTGTTTTGACTGTGGGAAGAGATTTCAAACATCAGTGTGAGTGTAAAAGCCCCTAGACCCCCCCCCCCCCCCCTGCCCCCCGAGTGAGAGTGTTCCAGTGAACTGACTGTGGAAAGAGCTTTAACCATGTACATAGCCTGAAAAATCATCTTGTTTCCTCTTGTGGGAGAGTCTAGGACCAGAGGGCATAATCTAAGATTAAGGAGTCTCAAATTTAGGACAGAGGTGAGGAGACATTTCTTCCATCAGAGGGGAGTGAATCTGTGGAATTCTTCAGCTGTGCAATCATCCTGTCTCTGGTGTTTACCATAAAAAGACAAAGGTGAAGGTGTCGTAACCCGGATGGGCCGCTTGGTGGCGCAGTCGCTCTTTCACTGATGGGTCATGAGTCCAGACACATCCCAGACAGGACTGGTGAGAAATATCTGTCTGGGAAAGGGGAGAAAAATGAATAATCGGGGAAGAGGATCAGTGTCGATGGACCTAGAGAAAGGAGTTCAGATTAGTCTTATTTTTTCATTTTTCATTCAATATTTATTAAAATTTCAGCAAAAATATTACACAAAACTTTATTTTGATGTTTACAAAAGGGAACATAGCGATTGAGGGTCACACTGAGAACAGAACACACGCCCTCTGAGCTGCCAAATGTATGTACAACTGTAACAGGCACAAGAAAGAGAGAACAGGAGCTCAACATAAAGGGAAGGCAACAGTTGTGAATAAGGTACGAGATAAATTACTTATTTAGACATGACATTGAAAGAAATTATTAGTTATAATTACATTACAGCCAAAATTTTCGCGTACATTTCAAACTGAAAAGCAGAAATACTGTCCATGATTGTCTCAGTTACAGATGCAGAATAATAAACTGAGAGAATGTTACTGTTAGAGTCACCAAGAGGAGATATTGTATTTCTGTCACACACAGATCATAATAAACAGCTGAGGAAAATCTACAGCGTCCGAACGTCAACCGATCACTTGATCTGTAAAAGAGAGAGAAAATGATGAAGCAGATGTTTATGATCTGGGACATTGATGTTAGAGTTTTTAATCAATCAAACATTTAGAGATGTTTTAAACGGCTTCTGTCAGTTTGAAGTGTGAGTGGATTGAATCTTCTCACCTTCACCAGAGTGACTGCAGCGCTGTAGGAAATGCTCAGGAAGAACAGGGTGATGAATGTGGAAGCGGTTGTCCAGATGTTGCCGTTATCATCCTCATCGTCTTCAGTCCAGGTGTGGTCTGTGGTATCTACGGGGATAGAGCCGAATAAATATAATCAGATTGTTTGTTAATACACGTTTTGTTTTTAATATTCTCGTTTCATTTTCTCCCGCTGCTAATTCATTCTTTAATATATTTGTCATTGCATATCTACTGTTGAGTTCATGACACTCAGAAATCGATCTCTTTAACTTTTTTCTTCCAATTAAGGGGCAAGTTAGCCTGGCCGATCCACCTACCCTGCACATCTTTGGGTTGTCGGGGTGAGACCCACGGGTCACGGGGAAAGTCCACAGGGACACAGACCCAGGAGCGGGATCGTGAGGCAGCAGTGCTAACCATTGCGTCACCGTGCCGCCCTTGCCTGACGTTTGTGTTTGTTCTTTATCATTTGTGTCTGTCTAGATGCGAAATTCGTGTTTCTTTACTCTTCATTTGTGTGTCCCGATGTCTTTATAAGTGTCATTGTGTGTGTCCATGTGTCAATGAGTATTGATCTGTGCATCTGTGTAAATTTATCTTAAGTCAGTATGTTTTTATGAGTGTTTTATTCTGTGTGTTTGTGTGTTGAAATCTATGTTTATATATTAATGCCTGTGTTAATAAGTTTATACTTCCCTGCCCAGTAATTAAAGTGTTAATGTGTCTTTATACGTTCAACATGCATGTCAGTGTCTTAATGTTTGTGTCTGGATAAGTGCGTTGCGTGTGTGTGTGTTTGTTGATGCGTGTAATTCATCATAGAATCATCATCGGATAATCCTGATTTAGCCGAACGAGGCTATTCGGCCCATTGAGTCTGCACTGACCCTCCCAAAGAGCAGTCTGCCTGGACGCATGCCCCCGCCCTGTCCCCAGAACCTGGTAACCCCACCTAACGTTGTGGGCACTAAGGGGTAATATAGCCTGGCCAATCCACCGAACCTGCACATCTTTGGACTGTGGGAGGAAACCGGAGCACCGGAGGAAACAGGAACAGACACCGGAGAACGTGGAAACTCTACACAGACAATCACCCAAGGCTGGAATTGAACCCGGGTTTATGGCGCTGTGAGGCAGCAGAGCTATTTATGCGTTGATGGTTATTTATAACTCTCTATTGATGTGTATTGATGACTCTATGTGTATTCATATGTGTTCGTGTTAGCGTGTGTACGAGTCGGCTAATATGTGTCTCCGTGTGTCCATAAGTGTGTTAATGTGGATTACTGTCTCTGAATGGAAATATTTCTGTCATCGTGAAATTCTGCTAATGTATATGTTATTTGTTATATTTGTGTTTAATATTCTTCTGTCAGCCTGCTTGTCTGGTTTTATATGTTTGTGTATCTGTGTGGACATGTGGCTGCATGTGTCTGTTTGTGTACATTTGTGTAGCCACTTGTGTGTGTGGATTTGTGTGTCTATGTGTGGATGTGCTCGTGTGCCTGTCTCTGTATAAATGTGGGCTTGTTTGTGTTTATGTGCATGTTTGTGAATTTGTGCGCACGTTTGCGTGTGTTTTTGTGTCAAAATATGTGTGATTCGTTGTGCCTGGGTGTATGTTTATGCATGTGTGTCTATGTGTGTGTCCATGTGTGTGTTTGTGTCTACATGTGAGCGTGTGTATGTTTGTGGGTCTGTGTGCATATATGTGTAGTGTCTGTGTCTGTTTATCTGTCTGTGTATCTGTATCAGCTGCCTGTAGCTTTGCCAGTTGTGGGTATTATTGATACCGATGTAGAACATGTTGAACTTTCTGCATATAAATGTGTTTTGTGTGAGTTGCAAGCTGACATCAGGTGACCTAATGCAAAAATACAAGGAGGTGCCTCAGGAGAGAACAGTGAAACCCCAGCGAGAATTCAATCACCATCTGGATTTGGATTCTGGGGAATCGGTCTCAGCAGACGGATAAGAGGAACAAGGGGGCTAAAAAAATACATCTTGATCATGATGGTCTTTTGCACCCGTCAGCCAGTAAGCTACATGCCGTCTTGTAATGTCAGTAACTGAGTTCTTAGTCCAGAGAACCGTTTACTTCCAAACTCCCTGCTTGGGGACTGGGAAGATATTGAGTTAATAATCTCCCTCTCTCTGGTCAGCTCAGCAAATTGCCTTTGGGTTCTCCCTGCTGGAGGTGGAGATACAGAGAGTTCATTCATCACCTTCCTCCTCTTTTGGTCGGGAAAGTGGAGGTAAAGTGGGTTAGTATTGCCCCTTTGCTCTCTTTGTTGGGGAAGTGTGGGTCCAGTGGATTAAATAATGGCCATCCCCATCTCATTGTTGGAAGCGGGTGTACAGTGGATTAACTCAGGCCCCCACCGATTCTTTGTTGGTGAAGTGGGGGCACAGTGTGTTAACTAATGCCCCTCCCCCTCTCTTTGCTGGGGAAGTGGGGGTACAGTGGATTAACTAATGCCCCTCCCCCTCTCTCTATTGGTGAAGTGGGGGTCCAGTGGATTAACTAATGCCCCTCCCCCTCTCTCTGTTGGGGAAGTGGGGGTACAGTGCGTTAACTAAAGCCCCTCCCCCTCTCCCTGTTTCGGAATTGGGGGTACAGTGCATGAAGTAATGCCCCTCCCCCTCTTTGTTGTGGCATTGGGTTACGGTGGATTAACTAAAGCCCCTCCCCCTCTCTCTGTTGGTGAAGTGGGGGTCCAGTGGATTAACTAATGCCCCTGCCCCTCTCTCTATTGGTGAAGTGAGGGTACAGTGGGTTAAATAATCCCCCTCCCCCTCCTTCTGTTGAGGAAGTAGGGGTACAGTGCATTAACTAATGCCCCTCCCCCTCTCTCTATTGGTGAAGTGGGGGTCCAGTGGATTAACTAATGCCCCTGCCCCTCTCTATTGGTGAAGTGAGGGTATGGTGCATTAACTAATGCCCCTCCCCCTCTCTCTATTGTGGAAGTGGGGGTACAGTGGATTAACAATTTCACTTTCCCCTCTCTTTGACTGGCGATTGTTGGTCCATGATTCTGTGTGACTCTCAATCCAGTTCCCAGTGGGTCTGATCCAGCAACTTAAAGCTGACGTTAATTTTAAAGGGATGGACAATGAGAGAAGCAGGAACACCGAAATCTAAATGTGATGAGTTTGTTTGTCTGAAATGGGAAATTGTCCGATTTCTCCTCAGCGGGAGGAAAGTCAATGAAGATATTTTGCTGAATCCTGGAATGAATGAGCTTTGTTCTGTCTCTAACCCAGGGTGCATCTGAGCTGGGAGCACTGGTTGTATCAGACTTGGGGCCGAGACCTGTAGAAACCCGGGTCTCATTGAACAGATCTGATATCAGCAAAGTGGAAGCTCCATTAATTAAGCGGATGTGTATTTAAATCACAATTGGAGGAAAAAACCTTTATGATTTTTATTTTAGTTCGAAATGCAATAGATTCTCATTGACATGAATTAACGGTGTCCATCAGAGCGAGGGAAATGTTCACAAAACTGGGTTTACCGCTGGATTTATCAACCGTTCTGTTGATGATCTTCAAGGGGATGGCTTCATGTCCCACCACACAGGAGTAAGAAGCGCCGCTGGCCCACTCCTCCGCTGCAATGGATAACAGGATGTACATGAAGAAGGAGCTATTGCCGTTCTCCGCCATCACCTCGGTGTTCTTGTAGTTCCCGGGATTCACCGGCTTGTCATTGACGGTCCCCTTGACGAAGATCTCTCGGGGGGAGAAACCTCTCACTAAGCAGCTGAGGGAGACGAATCTCTGAGCGGAGACGTCTTCAGCCGGGGGCAGGAGGACAGAGACGGACGGTTCCCGCGGGTTGGGATCTGCAGAAAATGTACATTAAATGTCAATAAAATGGGGAATTCCGGAGACAATGGAACCGCGGGTTCGATGTGGGAGAAATGTGTTTTGTGTTGGATTTTAAAGGTTTCCATTTTCCACTTTGGGATCTGTCCGGGTTCCCAGCTCGGAGCAGAGGTGGACACAATCCTTTTCCCTGAGAATTTACGGATTATGGATTCGAAAGTTTCAGGAAGTGTACAGCAAGGAAACAGGCCATTCGGTCCGCCTGTTCTGTGCTGGTGTATAAACTCCACACCAGGCTCCTCCCACCTTACCCCAAGAGGATTGGAAAACTGCCAATGTAACACCCTTATTCGAAAGGGAGGGAGTCAAACACAGGTAACTATAGGCCAGTGACCTTAGTAGCTGAGCATTTAGACAAACAGAGTATAATCAAGCAGGGTCTGCACGGCTTCATGAAGGGTAAATCATGCCTGACAAATTTATTGCAATTCTTTGAGGTAATAACGAGAAGAGTAGAGAGAGGGGGACCAGTCGATGTAATCTACATGAATTTCAAAACTGTGTTTAACAAGTGAATGCACTATTCCCACGGCTGCAGATACAAAAATATAAAGGCAAGTGGTGAGGTTACAGAGGGACAGAGACAGCGTGAGTTACTGAGTAAAAGCTTGGCAGACGGAACATAATGTTCGTAAATGTTAGGTTAGACACTTCGGGAGGAGGAGGAACATAACGGAATATTATTTAGACGGCGAAAGACTGGAGAAAGCTGAAGTAACGGGGGAATTGGGGATCCTCGTGCAGAAACCACACAAAGCAAGTTCTGCAGGTAATATGGAGACAAATTGAATTTTGATATTTATTTAAAAGGGAATAGAATATAAACATGGGGACGTCTGGCTAAAACTATACAAGGCGTTAGTTAGACTACACCTGGTATACTTTGAATAGTTTTGCTGCCCTTACCTAAGGAAGACAGATTGGTTTTGAAGGCAGTCCAGAGAAGGATCAGGAGGTCGATCCCGAGTATGGAGGGATTTTCTTATGGGGAGAGGTTAAGTAGGCTGGCTGGACTTATGGGCGTTTAGAAGAATGAAGGCGGCCTAATCGAGACATGAAAGATTCTCAGCGACCTTCATAGGATAGTCGCTGAGAGCTTGTTTTCCCTGTGGGAGCGTCTAGACAGACACTGCCACCTACTTATGTGCAGTGGACACACAGTGAACTGAAGACCATTCAGCGCCGTACAAACATTTGCTGGGGTGATTCCGAAAGTGCAGTTATCAGAGAGCTGGTCTTTTAACAACTTTCTCCCTTGGATATGCCCCTCAGTCACACAATCAGCGAGATCTGTTCCTGATTTGGATTGACTCTTTCATATCAGAAGGGCCAAAGTCCATTTAAATTCAATTATTTTCTGTAACTCACACCAAGACAGCATGTCCTCGGTGAAATGAAAGGAAAATGAAATGAAAATCGCTTATTGTCACAAGTAGGCTTCAAATGAAGTTACTGTGAAAAGCCCCTAGTCGCCACTTTCCAGCGCCTGTTCGGGGAGGCTGGTACGGGAGGCTGGTGGTTCTTTAAGATAATAGTCATCATGCTGTTCGGTGAGTCAGTATTCAAATGACCTACAGCGCAGAAAGACACCATTCGGTCTATCGAGTCTGCACTGACCCTCTGAAAGAGCACTCTGCCTAGGCCCACTCCCCGCCTTATCCCCATAACCCCACCTAACCTTTGGACACTAAGGGGCAATTTAGCATTGCCAATCCATCTGACCTGCACATCTTTGTGAGAAGATACCGCAGCATCCGGTTGAAACCCAGACGGACACAGGGAGAAAGCGCAACCTCCATACAAACAGTCTCCCTTAGCCAGTCCCTGGCACTGTGAGGCAGGAGTGTTAACCACTGTGCCACCGTACTGCCCTAGATTTACCAGGATGTTGCCTAGATTGGAGTCTTTTAGCGATGAAAAGAGGTTGGTTAGGGCTGGGGATTTGTCCTTACAGCAGAAAAGGCTGAGGGCGGAGAGATTGTGATGTTCAATATTATTAGGGACATAGGTAGAGTAGATAGGATGAAAAGATTCATTTAGATGAGCACTTGAAAAGGCGACGGACCAGGTTCTGAAAAACGGGATTAAAATAGAAAGGTTCTTCATTACCGGGACAGACATGATGGGCCGAAGGGTCTAGTCTTGTGCTGTTAAATACTATGACTAAGGAATCTGATGCAGGGAAGCTGGCGGTGGCGCCACATGACCGCCTCTCCTTTGGTCAAAGAAGGCACAGGAGAGACTTTACTGAGTTGCTCAAATGCAAAGTGGTTCTGTTTATGAAGGTCGCCCGGAGCTGTTTCCACTGCAGACCCTTGGATAATACATGGATCGAGGACAAATACAGCCGAGGAAAATTCCATTCATTCATACACCGCGATGTGTTAAACTATAGAAGGCGGAAACTAAATAATGGCGGAAGAAGATTCAACGCCAACTTTAAGAAGAAAACTGTGCACAAATGTAACGGGAATTACCGGGGTATGTAGAAAATGCCGTTTTTGAAAGAGGAATAGGGTAACTCTTTCAAAGTGTCTCGGGAAATATAGATCGTGTGGCCTCATCCCTGGCTCTAAGATTCTAGATTCTCGTCCGTCATCTCACTTCCGATCTATTTCTTCTCAGTGCCTTGCACAGTGAGCAGGTGCAGGATGGTCACGGTTTAGTGAAGATTGAACCGTCGCTATTTCCGCTCCATCAGTTCCGAGTGCAGCTGAGAGTCACCGCACACTTCACTCAATATTCAGACTGCGGTACAGCTTCCGGTTGCTGCTCTCACTCTGACCCAATTGTCTTACTGGAGAGATTGCTGCTTGTGGTTCATTCCTCTCATTGGTCGGATCAGCAGGGCGGTGATCTGTATTTCTGTCTCTAACCGAGCGTTTCTTTCATTGTAGAATCATAAACTAAAGAAGGATTATGAGAAACCATCTCGCTTCGCTCCTCATTGTTTTCTTACTTCTCAGTAAGTATTTCCTTCCCAGTAACACTCCATTCTCTTCCTGACTGCTGTAAACGAGATGTTATTGTTGGTAAAATGACAATGATCATGTTATTGATGGTTGTGTTGCTTAATGTGAGGCTGACTCTGATTGTCATTATCGCTGTTACTTCTGTTAGAATGGAGCCACCAAGACTCCGTGGAGCAAAAGAAACCTGAAATAACGGTTAAAGAGAAAAGTGAAGTTACATTAACCTGCACCTTGAAAACAGGCGAGCCTAACCCCTATGTGTACTGGTACAGTCAGCAGCCCGGGAAAGCTCCAAGCTACATGCTTCGATTTATTGGACTGGCTGAGCAAAGGAACACCGACCTCAACGATCGGTTTTCTTCTACATTTGATAAAAAGAACAAGACTACCGAGCTAACGATCAGTAACACAATGATACCCGACTGCGCCGTGTATTTCTGTGCCATGCAGCCCACACTGCTACAGAGATACAGTGGACCCCGGACAAAAACCCCACACTGGCAGTTCCAGCTGCTGCACAGCAGGGGGCGCGTCCTCATTGATAGTTCAGTTGCACAGTGAGAGTGACAAAAATTGGGGGAAAAATCACAACACTCAAAATCATCAATAGTGGGGCCCACCTGCACAGTTATATCAGTTTACATAGAACATAGAACAGTACAAGCCCTCCAGGCCACGATGTTGTGCCGACCATTTATCCGATTATAAGATCAACCTAACCTGCTGTCCATGTGCCTGTCCAAGAATCGCTTAAACGTCCCTAATGACTCTAACTCCACCACCTCCGCTGGCAGTGCATTCCACGCACCCACCACTCTATTTATAAAGAACCTACCTCTGACATCTCTCCTCTACCTTCCTCTAATCATCTTAAAATTATGTCCCCTCGTGACAGCCATTTCCGCCCTGGGGAAAAGTCACTGGCTATCCACTTTATCCATGCCTCTCATCACCTTGTACACCTCTATCAAGCCACCTCTCTTCCTTCTTCGCTCCAGTGAGAACATCCCTAGCTCCCTCAACCTTTCTTCATAAGACATGCCCTCCACTCCAGGCAGCCTCCTGGTAAATCGCCTCTGCACCCTCTCCAAAAAAATCCACATCCTTCCTATAATGAGGCAACGAGAACTGGACAAGATATGCCAAGTGTGGTCTAACCAGGGTTTTATTAAGCTGCAGCAAAACCTCGCGACTCTTAAACTCATTGCCCATGTTAATGAAAGCCAACGCACCATACGCCTTCTTAACAACCCTATCAACCTGCGTGGCAACTATTGAGGGATCTATGTAGGTGGATGCCAAGATCCCTCTGTTCCTCCACACTTCCAAGAATCCTGCCTTTCACTCTGTATTCAGCACTCAAATTCGACCTTTCAAAATGAATCATTTCACATTTATCTAGGTTGAACTCCATCTGCCACTTCTCAACCCAGCTCTGCTTCTTGTCAGTGTCCTGTTGTAACCTGCAACAGCTCTAGACACTATCTACAACTCCACCAAATGTTGTGTCATCGGTAACTCACATTTATAAGAGATGTAGGATTGATGAATCGATCGGCGAAACTTTAACTCCTGCTACTTGTTCCTATCTTAGTGTACAGACCCACTCATTCAGTAAACTATCAGGTCTCACTGAAAGACAATAAATGCAGTAATTTAGATTCATGTAGAGCTTTTCACACAATAAAATGCCCCAACGAGTTTCACAGGAACATAGGGACATATTAGGTCATATGATCAACAACTTGGTCAAAGAGTTTGGTAAGGTGATTGGGGACGACCAAACAGGGTTTGTTAAAGGCAGGCAGCTGACAGCCAACGTGAGAAGATTGCTTAATGTGATTATGATGCTCCCGACGGACAAGGAGGTGGAGGTAGTGGTGGCTCAAAACCCCAGAAGGCAGAACTATGGCTTTCGGACATGTCAAGTTTTCTGGGTATGGAAAAAAATCAGGTTCACCTTGAGGGGATCTGTATTGGGGTTCGCCCGAAGGTGGCAACCATTCATCGACTTCTTTGCGGGAGAGTCAACGTCAGCAGGGGGGGGGGGGGGGGGGGGGAGAGATTAGAGTAGAGTAGGAGGGCTAAATAGGCGGATAGTGTCTATGTGAGAGGAGCGGGTATGTGCATTATGGTTTGGTTGAAGTGTTGGTTTTCCGTTGATGTTTGCATGTTTCTGTAATCTGACAATTATGCTAAATTTGTGGAAATCATCGCTGGAATATTCCGTCTAAATCCTGGGAATGCCAAATATTAAAAGGACAAGATTACGGAGCTAACGACCAGTAACACAATGATTTACCACAGCGCCGTGTATTTCTGTGAGCGTCACGGGAGCACAGTGCGCGGTCCGGTAGCACGGTGGTTCGCGCTGTTGCTTCACAGCTCCTGGGTCCCAGGTTTGATTCCCGGCTTGGTTCACTTTCTGTGCGGAGTCTGCACGGTCTCCCCGTGTCTGCGTGGGTTTCCTCCGGGTGCTCCGTTTCCACCCACACTCCAAAGATGTGCAGGTTCGGTGGATTGGCCATGCTAAATGTTCACAACGGTTGTGTTTGGTTGCGCAGATGGGGTGGAGGTGTGGGCTTGGGTGGGGTGCTCTTCCCGGGGGCCGGTGCGAACTCGATGGGCCGGGTGGCCTCCTTCTGCACTGTGGATTATGTGAAGTTATGAAATAGGGGCAGGAAGGCTAAATTCAATCTGGTCCCTTCTCGCCGGAGGGAAGTGCCTTCCCTCTATATTGTTCTCAGTGACTTGAGCAGTGAGCAAGTGCAGGTTACCCCTCGCTACTTCCGCTCCCTCACTTGCGACTGGAGCTGATAGCCGCCGTACACTTTTTTTTATCAGTTTAGAGTCTGTGGTGTCCGCGGTCACTGTTTCCGTTTGTTGATCTCGCTCTAACAAAATTGTGATATTCTAGACATTGCTGTCGCTGCTCGATTCCTCTCATTGGTCTGAGCAACAGTGCAGTGGCACCTGAATCTGTATTTCTGCTCTGACAGGTAATTGCCTGGGAGCAACTAAGTCAGGAACTGTCACGGGGAACCGCCACTCAGCTCTCCTCAACATCTCACCTCATGGGAAAAAAACATTCTCCCCTCCGGGCAGCCTGCACGGTTCATGTTGCGTCCGATTGGAGAGAATCTGCACAGCAGCACAGGTAGAAGTGATCTCAATGTGACTCACATACAGATAAATCCCTGTACATAAATATATATTGTTAGCGATCGAGGCACAGCACGGTTGAGCTGTCTGACCACAGAAAGAGGAAGGATCTACAATAGTGTAGACAGCTCAATGTAGCAGCAGGAGCGGGGTACTGACGATCAGACCAGGCCCTGTTCAGCTCAGCAGAGACGGCCAATCCTCTGATCGCCAGAGGCGCTTGGGAGAAAGACAACATCAGTAATATTGCTCCCCGTGACAGTGCAGCAAATCTGTAAGGACGATACAACTACAAGGCGGTGGCGGTACCGGGCGTTCATTTTTTTTTTATAAATGTTTTTATTCAGTTTTCGTATTTTATATTGAACAAATTACAAATTGTTAGGAGAGAGAAAAAAAACAAACAAACAAAAACAAACACGCAAAAATTAACATACATATTTACAGGTAAGCATCTTCGTAGTGGTAACTGCGCCCCCCCCCCCCCCTCAACATGTTTATTTAGCTTGGTTTTGGGCCTTAGCTAACCATCAAACCCCCGTAACGAACCTGTAGCCCCCCCCCCCCTCCCGCTACCTTCCCCCGACTATTCTTCCTCTTGTACATTGGCCACAAATAGGTCCCGGAACAGTTGCATGAATGGCTCCCACGTTCTGTGGAAGCCGTCGTCCGACCCTCGGATGGCAAATTTGATTTTCTCCATTTGGAGAGATTCCGAGAGGTCGGACAGCCAGTCCGCAGCTCTGGGCGGTGCTGCTGACCGCCAGCCAAACAGGATTCTACGGCGGGCGATCAGGGAGGCAAAGGCAAGGGCATCCGCCCTCCTCCCCAGGAATAGATCTGGCTGTTCTGAAACCCCGAAGACCGCCACTATCGGGCATGGCTCCACCCTCACTCCCACCACTTTGGACATTACCTCGAAGAAGGCTGTCCAGTACTCCACGAGTCTGGGGCAGGACCAGAACATGTGGGCGTGGTTGGCCGGGCCTCTTTGGCACCGTTCACATCTGTCTTCCACCTCCGGGAAGAACCTACTCATACGGGTTCTTGTTAAGTGGGCTCTATGTACCACTTTTAGTTGCGTCAGGCTGAGCCTTGCGCACGTGGAGGTGGAGTTGACCCTATGCAGTGCTTCGCTCCAGAGTCCCCACCCGATCTCCATCCCCAGGTCGTCCTCCCATTTCCTCCTTGTTGCGTCCAGTACGGTGTCGTCCCTATCTACCAGTCGGTCATACATGTCACTACAGTTCCCTTTCTCTAGGATACTTGCGTCCAGTAGGTCTTCCAGTAGTGTCTGTCGTGGCGGTTGTGGGTACGTCCTTGTCTCCTTTCGTAGGAAGTTTTTGAGCTGCAGGTACCGTAGCTCGTTCCCCCCAGCTAGCTGAAATTTCTCTGTCAGTTCGTCCAGTGTTGCGATCCTGTCGTCCGTGTATAGGTCCCTGACTGTCAGTGTCCCCCCGTCCTGCCTCCACCTTTTGAAGGTGGCGTCGGTCAGTGCTGGTTTGAACCTATGGTTGTTGCAGATGGGAGCCCTGTTCGACATTTTGGTCAGGCCAAGTTGCTGCCGCAGTAGGTTCCAGGATTGGAGGGTGGCTGTCACCACTGGGCTGCTGGAGTGTTTTTTGGGTGGGGATGGGAGTGCTGCCGTGGCGAGGGCCCGGAGGGAGGTTCCCATGCAGGAGGCCTCGTCCGCACGCACCCACTCAGCTTCCGGCTCCTGGATCCATCCCCTTACTCGCTCGGCTGTTGCTGCCCAGTGGTAGAATTGTAGATTCGGGAGGGCTAACCCTCCCCTGGTTTTTGTTTTTTGTAAGACCTTCTTTGGGATCCTAGCATTTTTACCCCCCCCATACGAACGCCATGATGAGTTTGTCCAGCGCTTTGAAAAAGGCCTTGGGGATGTAGATCGGAATGGATCTAAACAGGAAGAGGAACCTGGGCAGTACGTTCATTTTGATCGTCTGAACTCTCCCGCGAGGGAGAGCGGGAGTGTGTTCCATCTTTGCAGGTCCTTTTTAACTTCCTCCGTCAGGCTGGTGAGGTTCCATTTGTGGATCCCTTTCCAGTCATGGGCTATTTGGATCCCCAGGTAGCGGAATTTATGTCGGGCTTGTTTGAACGGCAGCCCCTTTAGTGCTGCCCCCCCCCCCCCCCCCCCCCCCCCCCTTGCGGGTGTAATGGGAAGATCTCACTTTTGCTCATGTTGAGTTTGTAGCCCGAGAAGGCTCCAAACTCTTCAGGAGCGCGATGATTCCGTCCATGCTGCTTTGTGGGTCCGAGATATAGAGGAGCAGATCATCCGCATAGAGTGAGACTCTGTGCTCTCTACCTCCCCTTCGGATCCCCCTCCAATTTTTTGCTGCCCTGAGCGCGATTGCTAGCGGTTCGATTGCTAGTGCGAACAGCAGCGGGGACAGTGGGCATCCTTGTCTGGTGCCCCTGTGCAGCTGGAAGTATTGGGAGTTGGTATTGTTGGTCTGTACACTCGCCATGGGAGCGTTGTACAGGAGCTTTACCCAAGCTGTAAACCCTGTTCCAAGCCCGAACCGCTCCAGTACCTCTATGAGGTATATCCATTCGACTCTGTCGAAGGCCTTTTCTGCGTCCAGGGAGACGATCACCTCTTGTGTTCTCTCCCCGGAGGGGGTCATTATCACGTTCAGCAGGCGCCTGATGTTCGCGGTCAGCTGTCTACCTTTGACAAAGCCCGTCTGGTCCTCTGTGTACCGGGCGTTCATGACTTGTGGATTTATCCGAGCGACGGGAGTTTTATCGCCCTCACCGTGAGCCGCTCCCCTCTGAAGCAAGTCCGGTATCTGAGTGACTCCCTCGCAGCAGGTAAGAGGTGAGTTTTTGATCGAAAAATCGATTTTCTACTGAAGCCTAAAGCAAACAAAATGGTCCTACATGATGATAATAATCGTGTTGCTCCGTGAATTGTTGAAATTATTATTGTAAATTTCATGTGTTAAATACAACAGCAGAGTTCGAAACATTCTCTGTTTTGTTACAGGTACGTACGGGAGACTCAGCGGCCTTGGGCTAATCTGAGTCAACGCGTCTGGAAGGGCAAACTCTAATTTCCGGCGACATTATCTCAAACACAGAGAGCTGTTATTACCCCCTGCTGAAACGCTGGATTTCCAAGTTCTAATTTACCATCTACATCGCGGCTGGAGATGATTCTCGTGATTTCGCAAATTGATCCTCTGTTCACCCGCAGAAGAGCGGAAACACCAATATAACTGTCCGATAAATAGACCTGACTGAGTTCCTGAATCCAGGATCAAACAATTCCCGCAGACAGGAGCAGGAAAGCAGACTTAGTGGGGCTGTACATACTCGCTGAGGTTTTGGTACGGGGCTCCAGCTGCTCTCTAACGCTGTGCCTCACTGCACAGTAATAGACCGCCCCGTCATCCACACTGAGGCCGCTTATATTGAGGTAACCGTTCTGTTTAGACTTGTCAGCAGCCGCCAGATATCGTCCTGAAACTTTATCTTCCTTCAGAGCAAATACATTGGTAATAATCCAGATTGGTGGCTGTGCCGCTTTCTTATGATACCATTGCATGTACTGCATACCGGAGTCTGTATATTCACAATGCAGCCTCACCGAACCCCCTTCTGACACGATGTTTGTTACCGGTGATTGAGTTACTGGATCTGCGCTTAGTCCGCCTGCGAAGGGAGAGAAACGAAACATCAATAATTCTAAACATAATTCATCTACATTTGTTTTTATATGTGTGAGTTTGTGGAAACTCAACTCTACTCATCATGTGGATATTTTTGATCGTTAATTATATTAAATGTAATTCCAATCTATAACCTGCTAATCTGATTTTATGAACATTATTCAATTCAATTCAATTTCAATTCAAATCGCTTATTGTCACCAGTAGGCTTCAATGAAGTTACTATAAAAAGCCCCTAGTCGCCACATTCCGCCGCCTGTTCGGGGAGGCTGGTACGGGAATTGAACCGTGCTGTTGGCCTGTCTTGGTCTGCTTTAAAAGCCAGCGATATAGCCCAGTGTGCTAAACCAGCCCCTTATCCATTACTTACCGTCCAACAGCGCCGCCATTATTAGCAGCAACATGTCTGACTGATTCTCTCTGAGTGAATGGGACTGGAATAAGCCAGAGATTGAGAGGAGGAGAGGGAACCCGGGCTCTGTTCAGCTCGTTGTTCCACCCTCACACTGCAGGGGGCCGGCCCCATTGTGACATCACTCTGACCCCAACACCTATTGGTTTTGACAATGCCGTCACGGAACTTCATCATCCCCATGTTTGGAGGTGGTGCCCTCTGGTGCCGGATTAGTTTCATTCCTGTTTGAATGCAGCCACTGAATGGATTCAGGGTGTATTGAAATACACAAGAAGACACCAATGTTTCCCAGAAATCTAAATTGGATCTGCTACGAAACAGTTTTTACTGCTGTTGATGTTGATGTCAGAAAGGGATGCTTAATCGATGAAATTTTTGCTCGCCGTTTCTTTCCAAATCCGGTGCATGACAAATGAGAAGTAGTGTCAGGACGTTGGAGAAAGTGCGCAAGTTATATTTTTAAAGATTACCAGGGACGAGGGCCGTTTATGCAAAAGACCCAGAGAACGTTGGCTTCATTTACCTCTCACAAAAGAGTTAGAAGGAAGACTCAATCGTTTTGCTGAAAAATATGCCATTTCGAAGCGTAGATCGTCTGTAATTGTTCCCATTAGCAGCGGTTCAAATGACAAATCACCCGATTTCATGGAACAATATGATAGAGAATGATGTATTTATTCATAATATTCCGATTTGTTAATATCTAGAACACCACGCGTAAAATAATGACAGAAGAAGATTCAACAGCAAATTTCAAAAGGGCATTGTCATAATGTGAAAAGGGAAAGCAATATGGAAGATTTGGGGTGCGAAAGACGATTGGGATAACATTGTCAAACAGACATGTGCACGGTAAGCCGAATGCTCGTTCCGTTCCCTAATTTTCGATAATTCTGGGCGATTCATGCCAGTCCCCCACTAATTGTTCTCATTCACTTGAGCAGTGAGCAGGTGCAGGATGGTCACAAGTCTCCAGAGATTGAACCGTCGCAATTTCCGCTCCGGCAATCCCCCCTGCAGCTGATACCAGCCGCACAGTCTGACTAGTTTAGAATCTGCGGTGTCCCGGGGCGCAGCTTCCGTTTGCTGTTCCCATTTTCATTCTGAAACGATTGTGTTGTTGGGGACATTGCTGCCCATGACTCATTCGTGGCATCGGATAGGTCAGCAATGTAGTGGTCGGGGAGTGTGTATTTCTACTCCAGCTGATCAGTTCATCCACTGAAGAGGGACTAATTCAGGATCTTCCTGGTTCTTCTTCTCAACATGATCTGACTTCTCAGAAAATCTTTCCCTCATTTTAGAACTCCATTATCCCCTGATTGATCTTTTCACCCAAATATCACTGATTCTACTTGTTTGTCCAACAATCCCATTTTCCTCAAACCCGTGGGGCACTCCGTATTTCATTTCAATTTTTGTAATTTATCACAATTTCCTCTTCAGTTACCGTACCTTACCACTGCCTGCCTATTACCCCTCCTATTTAGACCGTAGACAGTTAGTATGGCCAGTGAGAAGCTCTTCTCCTCAGAAACTCTGGAATTAGCAACACAACAACATAGATTTTTTTTATTGGATTGGATTTGTTTATTGTCACATGTACCGAGGTACAGTGAAAAGTATTTTTCTGCAAGCGGCTCAACAGATCATTCAGTACATGGGAAGGAAAGGGAATTAAACAAAATTCAAGAAAATACATAATAGGGCAACACAAGATATACAATGTAACTACATAAGCATTGGCATCGGTTGAAGCATACAGGATGTAGTGTTAATGAGGTCAGTCAATAAGAGGGTCATTTAGGAGTCTGGTGAGAGTGGGGAAGAAGCTGTTTTTGGGTCTGTTCGTGCGTGTTCTCAGACTTCTGAATCTCCTGCCCGATGGAAGAAGTTGGAAAAGTGAGTAAGCCGGGTAGGAGGGATCCTTGATTATGCTGCCCGCTTTCCCCCGGCAGCGGGAGGTGTAGATGGAGTCCATGGATGGGAGGCAGGTTCATGTGATGGACTGGGCGGTATTCACGACTCTCTGAAGTACCTTGCGGTCCTGGGCCGAGCAGTTGCCATACCAGGCTGTGATACAGCCCGATAGGATGCTTTCCATAGTGCATCTGTAAAAGTTGGTAAGGGTTAATGTGGACATGCCGAATTTCCTTAGTTTCCTGTTGTGCTTTCTTGGTGATAGCGTCGACGTGAGTGGACCAGGACAGATTTTTGGTGATGTGCACCCCTAGGAATTTGAAACTGCTAACCATCTCCACTTCGGCCCCGTTGATGCTGTCAGGGGTGTGTACAGGACTTTGTTTCCTGAAGTCGATGACCAGCTCTTTAGTTTTGCTGGCATTGAGGGAGCACTCCTTCCACGCGATAGACTGACCCTTAAAGGGGAATGTATGTGCCCTTGTCTTAAAAACACAATGACATTGACATTCCGCCTAAGAAACGTGAGATACTTGTTTTCTAAGCATCTTTTGGTCCTCTCTACATTATATGAAAATAACCATATAAGAAATAGCATCGAGCGTAGATCAGTTGACCCTTTGAACCTTCAGTAAGATCATAGTTGATCAGATTGCTGCCGTAGGTCCAATTTCCTGCCCTTCAGAAACGGCAACTCGCTTGAAAATAAGATGCTTCCGTGGAGATGAATAGCAACCTCATTTTTTTTCAATGAGGGACAGTTGAAAATATCCACCTTGCAAAAGTGTCCGTGACGGGAAGTGAGAAAGGACAGTCGCTGAATTCAATTTATCTCATTATCCTCCGAACGTTTCGACTGATTTGGAACCATTTGCCAATGTTTCTGACAAACTGCTGGGTCCAATTAACGAATTATCTGCATTCAGTCATGCCTTATTAATAACTGTAATTTGCAATGAAATATATATCGAAAGCTGTCACTTGATTACAATAATGGTCTATCTACCAATGTTTGCTTTGTGTGTGTGTATGTGTGTGTACATGTGTGAATGTGTGTGTATGTGTGCATGTGTGTTTATGGTTGTGTCAGAGAATGTATGTGTCTGTTTGAGTATGTGTGTGCTTGTGTGTCTGTTGTATATGTGTGTTGTATAAGCGTGCGTGCATGTGTTCTTTATTGCCTTCCTTATAGGCGTATGCGTCTGGAAGTGTTTATTTGTCCGTCTCCACGTCTGTTTCTCGGCGTCTGCAGTTATGCTTATTTTACCAAAACTTGATGCAAGACAGCGCTACCAGATAATTTGGAAAAGATTTTTCACAGCAAATATTTTCAATGCATTTAAATTACTTCAACTAATCAAGCCATTGTGTGCACAGTTTTTAATTCTGATCGTGCGCATAATGTTTGTCACGTTATTAAGTTTGGAATTATTAAAGGGCCATATCAAACCAGGAATTGCTTCATTTTCAACCTCGTCAAATATTGCAAGAGATGGAATGAGAGAAGCTCCCAGGGGGTGTGATACAGCAACTTAAATCTGACATTAATTTTAAAGGGATGGTCAATGAGAGAAGCAGGAACACCGAGATCTAAATGTGATGGGTTTGTTTGTCTGAAATGGGAAATTGCCCAATTTCTCCTCAGCGAGAAGAAAGTCAATGAAGCTATTTTGCTGAATCCTGTAATGAATGAGTTTTGCTCTGTATCTGAGCTGGGAGGTCTGGTTGTATCAGACCTGGGGACGAGACCTTTAGAAATCCGGGTCTCATTGAACAGATCCAATATCAGCAAATTGGAAGCTCCATTAATTAAGCGACTGTATATTTAAATCACAATTGGAGGAAAAAAACTTTATTATTTTTATTTTAGTTCGAAATACAACCAACAGATTCTCATTGACATGAATTAACGGTGCCCATCAGAGCGAGGGAAATGTTCACAAAACTGGGTTTACCGCTGGATTTATCAACCGTTCTGTTGATGATCTTCAAGGGGATGGCTTCATGTCCCACCACACAGCGCGCTGGCCCACTCCTCCGCTGCATGGATAACAGACTGTACATGAAGAAGGAGCTATTGCCGTTCTCCGCCATCACCTCGGTGTTCTTGTAGTTCCCGGGATTCACCGGCTTGTCATTGACGGTCCACTTGACGAAGATCTCTCGGGGGGAGAAACCTCTCACTAAGCAGCTGAGGGAGACGAATCTCTGAGCGGAGACATCTTCAGCCGAGGGCAGGAGGACAGAGACGGACGGTTCCCGCGGGTTGGGATCTGCAGAAAATGTACAATAAATGTCAATAAAATGGGGAATTCCGGTGACAATGGAACCGCGGGTTAGATGTGGGAGAAATGTATTTTGTGTTGGATTTTAAAGGTTTCCATTTTCCACTTTGGGATCTGTCCGGGTTCCCAGCTCGGAGCAGAGGTGGACTCAATCCTTTTCCCTGAGAATTTACGGATATTGGATTCGAAAGTTTCAGAAAGTGTACAGCAGGGAAACAGGCCATTCGGCCCAACTGTTCTGTGCTGGTGTACAAACACCACACCAGGCTCCTCCCACCTTAGTTCCAAAGGATTTGGGAACTGCCAATGTAACACCTTTATTCAAAAGGGGAGGGGGTCAAAAACAGGTAACTATAGGCCAGGGACCTTAGTAGCTGAGCATTTAGACATACAGGATATAATCAAGCAGGGTCTGCACGGTTTCGTGAAGGGTAAGTCATTCCTGACAAATTTATTGCCCTTATTTGAGGTGATAACGAGCAGGCTGGAGAAGGGGGAATCAGTAGATGTAATATACATGAATTTCGAAACTGTGTTTAATAAATGAATGTACTATTCCCACGGCTGCAGATACAAAAATAGGTAGAAAGGCAAGTGGTGAGGACATAAAGTCTGCAGCGGGACAGAGACAGCTTAAGTTACTGAGTAAAAACTTGGCAGATGGAACATAATATTGGAAAATATGAGGTTAGACACTTTGGTTGGGGTAAGAACATAACGGAATATCATTTAGATGTAGAAAGACTGCAGAAAGTTGAAGTAACGGGCGAATTGGGTGTCCTCCTGCAGAAACCACAAAAAGCAACTTCTGCAGGTAAAATGGAAACAAATTGAATGTTGACATTTATTTCAAAGGGAATAGAATAGAAACATGGGGAAGTCTGGCTCAAATTATACAAGGCATTAGTTAGACTACACCTGGTATACTTTGAATAGTTTTGCTGCCCTTATCTAAGGAAGACAGATTGGTTTTGAAGGCAGTCCAGAGAACGATCAGGAGGTCGATCCCGAGTATGGAGGGATTTTCTTATGGGGAGAGGCTAAGTAGGCTGGCTGGACTTATGGGCGTTTAGAAGAATGAAGGCGGCCTAATCGAGACATGAAAGATTCTCAGGGACCTTCGTAGGATAGTCGCTGAGAGGTTGTTTCCCCTGTGGGAGCGTTTAGACAGACACTGCCACCTACTTATGTGCAATGGACACACAGTGAACTGAAGACCATTCAGCGCCGTACAAACATTTGCCGGGGTGATTCCGAAAGTGCAGTTATCAGAGAGCTGGTCTTTTAACAACTTTCTCCCTTGGATATGCCCCTCGGTCACCCAATCAGTGAGATCTGTTCCTGATTTGGGTTGACTCTTTCATATCAGAAGGGCCGAAGTCCATTTAAATTCAATTATTTTCTGTAACTCACAAGACAGCATGTCCTCCGCGAAATGAAATGAAAATGAAATGAAAATCGCTTATTGTCACAAGTAGGCTTCAAATGAAGTTACTGTGAAAAGCCCCTAGTCGCCACATTCCGGCGCCTGTTTGGGGAGGCTGGTACGGGAGGCTGGTGGTTCTTTAAGATAATAGTCATCATGCTGTTCGGTGAGTCAGTATTCAAAAGACCTACAGTGCAGAAAGACACCATTCGGTCCATCGAGTCTGCACTGATCCTCTGAAAGAGCACTCTATCGAGGCCCACTCCCCGCCTTATCCCCATAACCCCACCTAACCGTTGGACACTAAGGGGCAATTTAGCATTGCCAATCCATCTGACCTGCACATCTTTGGAGTGTGAGACGATACCTCAGCATCCAGTTGAAACCCAGATGGACACAGGGAGAAAGCGCAACCTCCATACAAACAGTCTCCCTTAGCCTGTCCCTGGCACTGTGAGGCAGCAGTGTTAACCACTGTGCCACCGTACCTCCCTAGATTTACCAGGATGTTGCCTAGATTGGAGTCTTTTAGCGATGAAAAGAGGCTGGTTAGGGCTGGGGATTTGTCCTTACAGCTGAAAAGGCTGAGGGCGGAGGGATTGTGATGTTCAATATTATTAGGGACATAGGTAGAGTAGATAGGATGAAAAGATTCATTTAGATGAGCACTTGAAAGGCGACGGACCAGGTTCTGAAAAACGGGATTAAAATAGAAAGTTTCTTCATTACCGGGACAGACATGATGGGCCGAAGGGTCTAGTCTTGTGCTGTTAAATACTATGACTAAGGAATCTGATGCAGGGAAGCAGGCGGTGGCGCCACATGACCGCCTCTCCTTTGGTCAAAGAAGGCACAGGAGAGACTTTACTGAGTTGCTCAAATGCAAAGTGGTTCTGTTTATGAAGGTCGCCCGGAGCTGTTTCCACTGCAGACCCTTGGATAATACATGGATCGAGGACAAATACAGCCGAGGAAAATTCCATTCATTCATACACTGCGATGTGTTAAACTATAGAAGGCGGAAACTAAATAATGGCGGAAGAAGATTTAACGCCAACTTTAAGAAGAAAACTGCACAAATGTAACGGGAATTACCGGGGTATGTAGAAAATGCCGTTTTTGGAAGAGGAATAGGGTAACTCTTTCAAAGTGTCTCGGGAAATATAGATCGTGTTGTCTCATCCCTGGCTCTAAGATTCTAGATTCTCGTCCGTCATCTCACTTCCGATCTATTTCTTCTCAGTGACTTGAAAAGTGAGCAGGTGCAGGATGGTCACGGTGTAGTGAAGATTCAACCGCCGCTGTTTCCGCTCCATCAGTTCCGAGTGCAGCTGAGAGTCACCGCACACTTCACTCAATATTCAGACTGCGGTACAGCTTCCGGTTGCTGCTCTCACTCTGACCCAATTGTCTTGCTGGAGAGATTGCTGCTTGTGGTTCATTCCTCTCATTGGTCGGATCAGCAGGGCGGTGATCTGTATTTCTGTCTCTAACCGAGCGTTTCTTTCATTGTAGAATAATAAACTAAAGAAGGATTATGAGAAACCATCTCGCTTCGCTCCTCATTGTTTTCTTACTTCTCAGTAAGTATTTCCTTCCCAGTAGCACTCCATTCTCTTCCTGACTGCTGTAAACGAGATGTTATTGTTGGTAAAATGACAATGATCATGTTATTGATGGTTGTGTTGCTTAATGTGAGGCTGATTCTGATTGTCATTATCGCTGTTACTTCTGTTAGAGTGGAGCCACCAAGAGTTCGTGCAGCAAAAGAAACCTGAAATAACGGTTAAAGAGAAAAGTGAAGTTACATTAACCTGCACCTTGAAAACAAGCGATTCTAGCCCTACTGTGTACTGGTACAGTCAGCAGCCCGGGAAAGCTCCAAGCTACATGCTTCGATTTATTGGACTGGCTGAGCAAAGGAACACCGACCTCAACGATCGGTTTTCTTCTACATTTGATAAAAAGAACAAGACTACCGAGCTAACGATCAGTAACACAATGATACCCGACTGCGCCGTGTATTTCTGTGCCATGCAGCCCACACTGCTACAGAGATACAGTGGACCCCGTAGAAAAACCCCACACTGGCAGTTCCAGCTACTGCACAGCAGGGGGCGCGCCCTCATTGATAGTTCAGTTGCACAGTGAGAGTGACAAAAATTGGAAGAAAAATCACAACACTCAAAATCATCAATAGTGGCGCCCGCCTGCACAGTTATACCAGTTTACATAGAACATAGAACAGTACAGGCCCTCCAGGCCACGATATTGTGCCGACCATTTATCCTATTATAAGATCAACCTAACCTGCTGTCCATGTGCCTGTCCAAGAATCGCTTAAACGTCCCTAATGACTCTAACCACCACCTCCGCTGGCAGTGCATTCCACGCACCCACCACTCTATTTATAAAGAACCTACCTCTGACATCTCTCCTCTACCTTCCTCTAATCATCTTAAAATTATGTCCCCTTGTGACAGCCATTTCCGCCCTGGGGAAAAGTCTCTGGCTATCCACTTTATCCATGCTTCTCATCACCTTGTGCAGCTCTATCAAGCCACCTCTCTTCCTTCTTCGCTCCAGTGAGAACATCCGTAGCTCCCTCAACCTTTCTTCATAAGACATGCCCTCCACTCCAGGCAGCCTCCTGGTAAATCGCCTCTGCACCCTCTCCAAAAAAATCCACATCCTTCCTATAATGAGGCAACGAGAACTGGACAAGATATGCCAAGTGTGGTCTAACCAGGGTTTTATTAAGCTGCAGCAAAACCTCGCGACTCTTAAACTCAGTGCCCATGTTAATGAAAGCCAACGCACCATACGCCTTCTTAACAACCCTATCAACCTGCGTGGCAACTATTGAGGGATCTATGTACGTGGATGCCAAGATCCCTCTGTTCCTCCACATTTCCAAGAATCCTGCCTTTCACTCTGTATTCAGCACTCAAATTCGACCTTTCAAAATGAATCATTTCACATTTATCTAGGTTGAACTCCATCTGCCACTTCTCAGCCCAACTCTGCTTCTTGTCAGTGTCCTGTTGTAACCTGCAACAGCCCTAGACACTATCTACAACTCCACCAAATGTTGTGTCATCGGTAACTCGCATTTATAAGAGATGTAGGATTGATGAATCGATCTGCGAAACTTTAACTCCTGCTACTTGTTCCTATCTTAGTGTACAGACCCACTCATTCAGTAAACTATCAGGTCTCACTGAACGACAATAAATGCAGCAATGTATATTCATGTAGAGCTTTTCACACAATAAAATGCCCCAACGAGTTTCACAGGAACATAGGGACATATTAAGTCATATGATCAACAACTTGGTCAAAGAGTTTGGTAAGGTGATTGGGGACGACCAAACAGGGTTTGTTAAAGGCAGGCAGCTGACAGCCAAAGTGAGAAGATTGCTTAATGTGATTATGATGCTCCCGGCGGACAAGGAGGTGGAGGTCGTGGTGGCTCAAAACCCCAGAAGGCCGGGCTATGGCTTTCGGACATGTCAAGTTTTCTGGGTATGGAAAAAATCAGGTTCGCCTTGAGGGGATCTGTATTGGGGTTCGCCCGAAGGTGGCAACCATTCATCGACTTCTTCGCGGGAGAGCGAGCGTCAGCAGGGGGACTGGGGGAGAGGGGGAGGAGAGAGATTAGAGTAGAGTAGGAGGACTAAATAGGCGGGTAGTGTCTGTGGGAGAGGAAATGGTATGTGCATTATGGTTTGGTTGAAGTGTTGGTTTTCCGTTGATGTTTGCATGTTTCTGTAATCTGACAATTATGCTAAATTTGCGGAAATCATCGCTGGAATATTCCGTCTAAATCCTGGGAATGCCAAATATTAAAAGGACAAGATTACGGAGCTAACGACCAGTAACACGATGATTTACCACAGCGCCCTGTATTTCTGTGAGCATCACGGGAGCACAGTGAGCGGTACGGTAGCACGGGTATCACATGGATGATCCCAGGAATGGTAGGCCTAACATACGATGAACATCTGAGGATCATGGGATTATATTCATTGGAGTTTAGGAGGTTGAGGGGAGATCTAATAGAAACTTACAAGATAATGAATGGCTTGGATAGGATGGACGTAGGGAAGTTGTTTCCATTAGCAGGGGAGACTAGGACGCGGGGGCACAGCCTTAGAATAAAAGGGAGTCACTTTAGAACAGAGATGAGGAGAAATTTCTTCAGCCAGAGAGTGGTAGGTCTGTGGAATTCATTGCCACAGAGGGCGGTGGAGGCCGGGAGGTTGAGTGTCTTTAAGACAGAAATTGATAAATTCTTGATTTCTCGAGGAACTAAGGGCTATGGGGAGAGAGCGGGTAAATGGAGTTGAAATCAACCATGATTGAATGGTGGAGTGGACTCGATGGGCCGAATGGCCTTACTTCCGCTCCTATGTCTTATGGTCTTATGGTATGTCGCGCTGTTGCTTCACAGCTCCTGGGTCCCAGGTTTGATTCCCGGCTTGGTTCACTGTCTGTGCGGAGTCTGCACGGTCTCCCCGCGTCTGCGTGGGTTTCCTCCGGGTGCTCCGTTTCCGCCCACACTCCAAAGATGTGCAGGTTCGGTGGATTGGCCATGCTGAATGTTCACAACGATTGTGTTTGGTTGCGCAGATGGGGTGGAGGTGTGGGCTTGGGTGGGGTGCTCTTTCCGGGGGCCGGTGCGAACTCGATGGGCCGGGTGGCCTGCTTCTGCACTGTGGATTATGTGAATCTATGAAATAGGGGCAGGGAGGCTAAATTCAATCTGGTCCCTTCTCGCCGGAGGGAAGTGCCTTCCCTCTATATTGTTCTCAGTGACTTGAGCAGTGAGCAAGTGCAGGTTACCCCTCGCTACTTCCGCTCCCTCACTTGCGACAGGAGCTGATAGCCGCCGTACACTTTTTTTTTTATCAGTTTAGAGTCTGTGGTGTCCGCGGTCACAGTTTCCGTTTGTTGATCTCGCTCTAACAAAATTGTGATATTCTAGACATTGTTGTCGCTGCTGCATTCCTCTCATTGGTTTGAGCAACAGTGCAGTGGCACCTGGATCTGTATTTCTGCTCTGACAGATAATTGCCTGGGAGCAACTAAGTCAGGAACTGTCACGGGGAACCGCCTCTCAGCTCTCCTCAACATCTCACCTCACGGGAAAAAACCATTCTCCCCTCCGGGCAGCCAGCACGGTTCATGTTGCGTCCGATTGGAGAGAATCTGCACAGCAGCACAGGTAGAAGTGATCTCAATGTGACTCACATACAGATAAATCCCTGTACATAAATATATACTGTTAGCGATCGAGGCACAGAACGGTTGAGCTGTCTGACCACAGAAAGAGGAAGGATCTACAATAGTGTAGACAGCTCAATGTAGCAGCAGGAGCGGGGTACTGACGATCAGACCAGGCCCTGTTCAGCTCAGCAGAGACGGCCAATCCTCTGATCGGCAGAGGCGCTTGGGAGAAAGACAACGTCAGTAATATTGCTCCCCGTGACAGTGCAGCAAATCTGTAAGGACGATACAACTACAAGGCGGTGGCGGTACCGGGCGTTCATGACTTGTGGATTTATCCGAGCGACGGGAGTTTTATAGCCCTCACCGTGAGCCGCCTCCCTCTGAAGCAAGTCCGGTATCTGAGTGACTCCCTCGCAGCAGGTAAGGTGAGTTTTTGATCGAAAAATCGATTTTCTACTGAAGCCTAAAGCAAACAAAATGGTCCCGCATGATGATAATAATCGTGTTGCTCCGTGAATTGTTGAAATTATTATTGTAAATTTCATGTGTTAAATACAACAGCAGAGTTCGAAACATTCTCTGTTTTGTTACAGGTACGTACGGGAGACTCAGCGGCCTTGGGCTAATCTGAGTCAACGCGTCTGGAAGGGCAAACTCTAATTTCCGGCGACATTATCTCAAACACAGAGAGCTGTTATTACCCCCTGCTGGTACGCTGGATTTCCAAGTTCTAATTTACCATCTACATCGCGGCTGGAGATGATTCTCGTGATTTCGCAAATTGCTCCTCTATTCACCCGCAGAAGAGCGGAGACACCAATATAACTGTCTGATAAATAGACCTGACTGAGTTCGTGAATCCAGGATCAAACAATTCCCGCGGACAAGGACAGGGAAGCAGACTTAGTGGGGCTGTACATGCTCGCTGAGGTTTTTGTACGGTGCTCTAGCTGCTCTCTAACGCTGTGCCTCATTGCACAGTAATAGACCGCCCCGTCATCCACACTGAGGCCGCTTATATTGAGGTAACCGTTCTGTTTAGACTTGTCAGCAGCCGCCAGATATCGTCCTGAAACTGCATCATCCTTCAGATCTAATAACTTGCTAATAATCCAGATTGGTGGCTGTGCCGCTTTCTTGTGATACCATTGCATGTAATCCATACTGGAGTCTGTATATTCACAATCCAGCCGCACCGAATCCCCTTCTGACACGGTGTTTGTCACCGGTGATTGAGTTACTGGATCTGCGCTTAGTCCGCCTGTAAAAGGAGAGAAACGAATCATCAATAATTCTAAACATCATCGGCAGAAAGGGAAAAACGGTTTGGTTGCTAGACTGATAGCGCGGAGGGGGGGGGGGGGGAGGGAGAGTGGGGGGGTGCGCGCGGGGGAGGGCGTGGGGAGGTTTTTCCAGGGGGGACTTGTGGTGTTATAATTTAAAATGTAATAGGGGTAAATGTTTGTATCGAAAAATTTCAATAAAAATTATTTATAAAAAAAAAAATAATTCTAAACATAATTCATCTATATTTGTTTGTATATGTGTGAGTTTGTGGAAACTCAACTCTACTCATCATGTGGATATTTTTGATCGTTAATTATATTAAATGTAATTCCAATCTATAACCTGCTAATATGATTTTATGAACATTATCCATTACTTACCGTCCAACAGCGCCGCCATTATTAGCAGAGTGAGACTTCTTACTGTGCTCACCCCAGTCCAACGCCGGCATCTCCACATCATTATTAGCAGAAACATGTCTGACTGAATCTCTCTGAGTGAATGGGACTGGAATGAGGCAGAGATTGAGAGGAGAAGAGGGAACCCGCGCTCTGTTCAGCTCAATGTTCCACCCACACACTGCTGGGGGTAAAGCCCATTGTGACATCACTCTGACCCCAACACCTATTGGTTTTGACGGTGCGGTCACGGAAGTTCATCATCCCTATGTTTGAAGGTGGCGCCCCCTGGTGTCGGAGTAGTTTCATTCCAGTTACAATGCAGCCACTGAATGGATTCAGGGTGCATTGAAATACACAAGAAGACACGAATGTTTCCCAGAAATCTAAATTGGATCTGCTACGAAACAGTTTTTACTGCTGTTGATGTTGATGTCAGAAAGGGATGCTTAATCGATGAAATCTTTGCTGCCCGTTTCTTTCCAAATCCGGTGCATGACAAATGAGAAGTAGTGTTAGGACGTTGCAGAAAGTGCGGATGTTATATATTTAAAGATTACCAGGGACTAGGGCCGTTTATGCAAAAGACCCAGAGAACTTTGTATTCATTTATCTGTCACAAAGGAGGTAGAAGGAAGACACAATCGTTTTGCTGAAAAATATGCCATTTCGAAGCGTAGATAGTCTGTAATTGATCCCATTAGCAGCGGTTCCAATGACAAATCATCCTGATTTCATGGAACAATATGATAGAGAATGATGTATTCATTCATAATATCCCGATTTGTTAATATCCAGAACACGACGCGTAAAATAATGACAGAATAAGATTCAACAGCAAATTTCAAAAGGGGATTGTCATAATCTGGAAAGGGAAAGCAATATGGAAGATTTGGGGTGCGAAAGACGATTGGGACAGCATTTTCAAACAGGCATGTGCACGGTAAGCCGAATGCTCATTCCGTTCCCTAATTTTCGATAATTCTGGGTGATTCATGCCAGTCCCCCACTATTTGTTCTCACTCACTTGAGCAGGGCGCAGGTGCAGGATGGTCACAGTCCTCAAAAGATTCAACCGTCGCTATTTCCGCTCCGGCAACCCGCCTGCTGCTGATACCAGCCGCACAGTCTGACTAGTTTAGAATCTGCGGTGTCCCGGGGCGCAGCTTCCGTTTGCTGTTCCCATTTTCATTCTGAAACGACTGTGCTGTTGGGGACATTACTGCACATGACCCATTCGTGGCATCGGATAGGTCAGCAACGCAGTGGTCTGGGACTGTGCATTTCTGCTCCAGCTGATCACTTCCTCCACTGAAGAGGGATTAATTCAGGATCCTCCTGGTTCCACTTCTCGACATGATCTGACTTTTCAGAAACTCTTTCCCTCACTTTAAAACTCCATTCTTCTCTGACTGATCTTCCCCCCCCCCCCCCCCAAATATCACTGATTCTACTTGTTTGTCCAACAATCCCATTTTCCTCAAACCCGTGGGGCACTCCGTATTTCATTTCTATTTTTGTAATTTACCACAATTTCCTCTTCAGTTAACTCACGGGGCCACTGCCTGCCTATTACCCATCCTATTTATGATGTGGAGATGCCGGCGTTGGACTGGGGTGAGCACAGTAAGAAGTCTTACAACACCAGGTTAAAGTCCAACAGGTTTGTTTCAAACACGAGCTTTCGGAGCACGGCTCCTTCTTCAGGTGAATGGAGAGGCTTGTTCCAGAAATGTTTATATAGACACAGTCAGAGATGCCCCGGAATGCGAGCACCTGCAGGCAATCAAATCATCAAAGATGCAGAGAGAGAGGTAACTCCAGGTTAAAGAGGTGTGAATTGTCCCAAGCCAGTTCAGTCGGTAGGCCTCTGCAAGTCCAGGCTTGTTGGTGGGGGCCGAATGTAATGCGACATGAATCCCAGATCCCGGTTGAGTCCGCATTCATGCGTGCGGAACTTAGCTATAAGTTTTTGCTCAGCAATTTTGCGTTGTCGCGTCTCCTGAAGGCCTCCGGGTCAGCATTCTACAAGGAGGCCTTCAGGAGACGCGACAACGCAAAATTGCTGAGCAAAAACTTATAGCTAAGTTCCGCACGCATGAATGCGGACTCAACCGGGATCTGGGATTCATGTCGCATTACATTCGGCCCCCACCAACAAGCCTGGACTTGCAGAGGCCTACCGACTGAACTGGCTTGGGACAATTCACACCTCTTTAACCTGGAGTTACCTCTCTCTCTGCATCTTTGATGATTTGATTGCCTGCAGGTGCTCGCATTCCGGGGCATCTCTGACTGTGTCTATATAAACATTTCTGGAACAAGCCTCTCCATTCACCTGAAGAAGGAGCCGTGCTCCGAAAGCTCGTGTTTGAAACAAACCTGTTGGACTTTAACCTGGTGTTGTAAGACTTCTTACTGTGCCCATCCTATTTAGACCGTAGACAGTTAGTATGGCCAGTGAGGAGCTCTTCCCCTCAGAAACTCCGGAATTAGCAACACAACAACATCGGCTTTTTTCATCAGTCCTTCCACGGGATAGACTAACCCCTCAAGGGGAATGTATATGCCCTGGTCTTAAAAACACAATGACATTGATATTCCGCCTAAGAAACCTGAGATAATTGTTTTGTAAGCAGCTTTTGGTCCTCTCTACATTATATGAAACTAACCATATAAGAAATAGCATCGAGCGCAGATCAGTTGACCCTTCGAACATTCAGTAAGATCACAGTTGATCAGATTGCGGCCGGAGGTCGAATTTCCTGCCCTTCAGAAACGGGAACGCGCTTGAAAATAAGATGCTTCCGTGGAGATGAATAGCAACCTCATTTTTTTCCAATGAGGGACAGTTGAAAATATCCACCTTGAAAAAGTGTCCATGACGGGAAGTGAGAAAGGGCAGTCCCTGAATTCAGTTCCTCTCATTATCCTGAGAAATTTTTCGACTTGTTTTGAACTATTTGCCAATGTTTCTGACAAACTGCTGGATCCAATTAACGAATTATCTGCATTCAGTCATGCCTCATTATTAACTGTGTAATTTGCTATGAAATGTATATGGCCTGTCTGCCAATGTTTGCTTTGTGTGTGTGTGTCTGCGTGTGTGAATGTGTGTGTATGTGTGCATGTGTGTTTATGTTTGTGTGAGAGAATGTATGTCTGTTTAAGTATGTGTGTGCTTATGTGTGTGTTGTATGTGGGTGCGTGCATGTGTTCTTTATTGCCTTCCTTTTAGGCTTATGCGTCTGGAAGTGTTTATTTGTCCGTCTCCACGTCTGATTCCTGGTGTCTGCAGTTATGCTTATTTTACCAAAACCTGATGCAAGACAGCGCTACTAGGTAATTTGGTAAAGATTTTTCACAGCAAACATTTTCAATGTATATAAATTACTTCAACTAATCAAGCCATTGTGTGCACAGTTTTTAATTCTGATCGTGCGCATAGTGTTTCTCACGTTAAGTTTGGAATTATTAATGGGCCATATCAAAACCAGGAATTGCTTCACTTTCAACCTCGTCAAATATTGCAAGAGATGGGATGAGAGAAGAGTGAGCAAGGTAGAAAGTGATACTGACAAAAAATGGATGGTGCAAGGAGAGAGAGAGACAAGCACATGGAAGGAGTGCACAGGGGGACAATGAGAGAGAGAGAACGATTGAAAGCAAAACTTTAAGCAGAAGGTCAAGAAAGAGAAAGATACCGAAATAGGTTTAGCCACACTGGGTAACGGTTACATATGTTTAACTGTAAGTGTGATCCTCTGCTTGAGTGTTTGTATGAATGCGTTTGCGTGTGCGTCTGGTGTGTGTGTAAGTGCATCGACAGAGCGACAGCCATAAACGGATTAGTACGGAAAGAGCTTTGAGTGTTCATGCAGTAATCGGGCACCTGCATCACTGATTGGTTCGTCGTTCGTCCCATTTCGGAGAGAGCGGCCAATCCTCTTCCTTGGCAGCTGTCCCTCAGATTCACAATAAACGAAGCATTCCCCGTTCCGTGTTCACTCTTCAATGTCAGTCTAAAACATTCGGAGTATTTAAAACATTCTGATTGGTTAGCTGAAATCTAAGCCATCAACCATATTTCTCCTATGCCATTTCCCGGTAACGATGGTCGTGCTGCCCGGTGAGTGGATTGCTGAGTCGTTTCCATATTCCATTATTTGCATTTACTCTGACGTCTGGCACAGGTGAAATGAAAATGAAAATCGCTTATTGTCACAAGTAGGCTTCAAATGAAGTTACTGTGCAAAGCCCCTAGTCGCCACATTCCGGCGCCTGTTCGACGAGTCTAGTATGGGAATTGAACCGTGCTGCTGGCCTGCCTTGGTCTGCTTTAAAAGCCAGCGATTTAGCCCACTATGCTTTGTTTCAGAATTTGTGGAAAGGATTCAATGTCCCATAGATGATTCAGGAAGGACAGACCGTAACACAAAACTGCAATTACTATACATCGGATAGCTATCCCTACCTCTTTGATACATTCGCTATTCTGCAGAAGCTCCGGGATATTTACTGAGAAGGTATGGCAAGGGGCAGGGGGTCAGTTCTCCAGAATTCCGACCAGGACAAGGAAACAGTTGCTTTAGTTATTAGTTGAGCTTCTGTCCCTGACTCTGCCGTGTTTCTCTGTGCGCTGAGATGCATTCAGTCCGTACAAAAATCGGCACGGCACTGTCATCCCCTCTCACTGAATCGGATCACGAAAGTGTAGCTCAGATTCACATCTCAGATCAAAACCAATTTGTAAAATAGCTGTCAGCAGAACCCAAACTGAGAAGGCAACGCTGTTGTGCATGAAACTGAGCCCTACACCAGATACACTGCAGAGGCCAGAAAGGTGTTCCTGGGAATGTGGATAACAAAGTGAAGGTATGAGGGAGCTTCAGCATTGCTGTTCCACCACAAGCAGGAGAGTGCGCATGCGTCAGTGCTTCCGCCTGAGGAAAGTCAGACTGCAGTCTCTCTGAATTCAGTCTGTACTATCTGTGATGTCAGTCTGCCGGTTCTTTGTGACGTCAGAGGTACCCTTCTGGAACCGGTATCCTGACGTTTTCGTTGGTTTGTTGGCAGTATTTGGTTTGAGAGGCTGACAGTGCTGCTCATATTACTGCCCGAGATTCTGTAGAACCCCCAAACAGACAGGAGTACTGAGCTACTGTCCAAGGTAAACGTACAGGGGTAAGACTGCTTTCCATCACAATTCCCACAGACAGAACGCAGTAATAGACGGTAGACAGTCAGCTGCCGCCCCTTGAAGCTTCAACGGGCGAATTGAGTTGAGGTCTCGAATTCTACCGATAAATATGGTTTGGCAAAACTTTCATTTACCCACCCAGAATTTCTGCAGTGCAACTTCGCGCGCTGTGTATCTCTACCCTTGAAGTCAGAATAAATAATGAAGCTGATGTTGCATATACCTTTTTCAGTTTTCCCTTCTACAACTGTGTTTAGATCTAAGGATAGCAACTGACAAACAGAGCCTCCATGACCTAGATCTAAATCCATATTCAAACAAGGAATTATCAGACCGGCGGGTGTTTAATATTCTGATTCATACCCTATTTTGGAAATTAGAGAAAATGCGAAAGGTGTTTAGTCCACAATTATCTGTCAGGAATATTCCCACAATATCCTGATGCTAAGTCATATTCTGCTTGCTATCCGCTCTCTCAAAGGAGAGTTGAGTATTTGAAGATACCGATCGCTATCCCACCATCAATAATCTGCTGTAAGGTCTCAGGATTCTATCAACTCACTGCCATTTGCTCGCAGTGCGGTTGTGAAACGGATGAATAGTGAAGTGACTGCGAATGAACAGAAACATATTATAGAAATAAAAAGACACTCCAAAAGGCCATGAACATCGAGGGAAATTGATGCATGGGAGTGTGTTTTAACACTCGATGTTCCTAATTTGTAAATTTCAATCTTTTCATTAATACAGTCCAGACAACTAAAAAACGCTGTTCATATAGAGTTTGTGCGCGGTCGTGATCACAAGGATCGGTATACTAACGGGGAGACGGGGAGAAAGCTGCACAATAAGTCAGACAGACACAGAAATAACATCAAAAGAAAAAAACGAGGTGACACCAGAAATTAATTTGTGACTCTCATTTTTATTACAGCTGTGAGCTGAAAGCAACTACTTTAATTCCCTAAGTGGCCCTTGCCTGGTTTTGTTGGGTGCCCCGTCTTGCTCTGAAATTATGAAATGTCTCGTTGGCTTTCACTGTGGAGGTTGAATGTTTATCGGCGAGAGACCGCCCTCTGGTGGGCAGTAACTGGAACTCTCAGTGTGGGGTTATTGTACGGCAGCTGCTATATCTCTGCAGCAGTGTGGGCTCCATGGCACAGAAATACACGGCGCAGTCGGAGAGAAGGGCCCCGGTGATAGTTAAAGGAACCGTTGTGCTTTCTTTATGCAAACCCGCCAAGAACCTGGCTGGTAAATTTGGAGAATTCTTTACGTCCCCAGAGCTATATATTGCCATTAAATATTTTGGAGCTTTCCCCGGATACTGGATGTACCAGAACAGAGTTCGAAGAGCAGCTGTCGAGTATCTACAATCCAGTGTTACGTTCTGTCCTTCCAGAACCTTTAATTCAGATCGATCCTGGAACACTGCGTCTTCGCCATTTGTTCCTGTAAAAGACAAATAATGTTTCAAACGTCTGGGAGTGAACATAACATATGGAACATGTGCATGTGTGATATTGAATATTATAGTAAATATTGACTCACTGGGCAGGATGCTGAGAATCACCATAAAGCAATATGAGGAGAACATGGCGCCTGGTTTAAAGTTGGAAAGAAATAACATCATGTTTGAAGTAAGTTGCAGTTCTAGTCTGATATTAAAGAGTAATCTCCAATCACCTGCAGATTTCACGCAATGTGATTCTGATGGGCGTTTCCCAAGGTCAGGATTGGCTAGTCCCTCAGTGCTCGTGAGAGTCGGGCACCAATCGTTTTTGCTTTTGGACTCATGAACTCCTTTAGCATTTTCATTGCCTTGGTGTCGCACAGCTTTCTTTTCGTGTCTGTCTCTCTCTGCTGTTCGGCTTCTCTGTCGGTATCTCGCTTCTCTCTCTCTTTCTCTTTCTCTCTCACACACACACACACAAACTTTCTCTGTCTCGTTTTCGTTCTTTCACATGGCATTCAAGTTCAGAGAGTCGAAAATAAAATTCATCTCAAATTGCCGTTTCAACGAATTCACCAACCAAGGTCCAGTGAAGGGACCCGGTGACGTGATGTGGAGACAATAAGGTCGGAGACACGATTTGAGACAAACGAACAGATAACAACATAGAGAGAATCAAAGGAACATAGTGAGTAAAAAAGCATAAACAAGATGCAGGAATTCAAAATGGGAAGAAAAATAAGACATAAATAATAATATATTAATTAATTGAGAAAATTATATAATCAATTGAATATAACACGACACGTGTCAAAATAAGTTACTTCACTGCGATTTAAACATAATTTAACATTAGTTCCTGTGTATATTCACCTGCATTAAAGTACATTATAATAGTAATAAAGAGGAACCCGTAACCGCTCCCACCGCAGTAAACAGACACACGATGCTGGAGCTCTTTGATGGGAGGAACTTTAAATTATACAAGATGATAACTACAGTTCAGACGCCAGACTAAAATGGAGGCAGCAAACTTCTAATGTATGTTAAATAAATGTATGTTCAATTACAAGTTTCAGATACTAAACTGGCAGCGTATATCCCCGTCCTGTGCATATGCCACGAACAACACAGAGATCATTTCCCTGAGTGCCACAGTAGAATCTTAATCAAACTCGACTCCCTTCACTACCACCCCTAGCCCCACCCCCGCTCCCCATACCCTTCCCGGCAGCCAGTTCAATTTATTCAGTGACAGAGACTGAAATAAATAGAACATCTTCATCTGCATCCAAACTGATAATTCTTCCAGGGAACAGTTTTCAGGACAATTATTGATTAAACAGTCGCTGAGGTCAATTAGAGATCAAATTTACCGTTCTGATTTTTACCGTTCTGTTAGTGATCAGCGAAATGTACGGTTAGATTTTCAGCCTCTGCAATAAACACAGACTTGTGATTACAGAAATAATATCAGGCCAATCAGACGCAGCTCTGGAGGCGATGTTCCTGTCATATGTTCCGCAGGAAGTGGCTTCAGTCAAGCTTCAGCCAATAGTCTCAGTTTTTGTTTAATTTTGCACAGGTTTCTGAGATGAATAAAAAATCTCTAGAAAATGCTGAAGCAACAATATCGCTCTCCGTTCTCACAATGGTCTGGGTTATATTAATTATCTGTAAGATGTTTAATTTTTTTACGAGTTTCTCTTTGGTGTAATAAATTTGACAAATGGAAACTTGAGGAGGAAAAATCTATACTGACTCTGGGTTATGATCGATTGCGAGCATTTCTGGTCACTTCCTCATCGGTCGAACATGGGGACACAAAACACAATAGAAAAAACACACGACAATGGCGAATCTGTAACTGAGAGATTCCACCCATTAAGGAAAGCTGTACAGACTGGCGTCCCCTCCTCTAATGAAAGTAAGACTCAGAAGTAAACAAAGAGGCTGCTCCAAACTGAAGAAGAATTTCAATAAGAGGTACTTGGACAAGTCGCTAATACTTATGGATGATTCTAAAACTAACATTCATAAATATAAGAGATCCAACATGATCCAATCTGGAAATCAAGAGAAACATCTTTATCAGGAGAGCGGTTAGAAAGTAGAACTCACAAGGAGCAGTTGAGATTGGTGAAGATGCAATAAGGGGCAATAGGTAAGCAGGAGAGGGAGAAAGGGCAGGGAAGTTTTCCTGATTCACCGAGATGGAGTGGAAGGAACATTGACCAGTTCAGCTGAATAGCTTCTTTGCGCTGGAAACTCGTTTAGTTTTAGATAACACGAACTGACTTAGCACCCTCAGTACAGTTCAGTTGAATGTTTAATCGACGATTTCCGCTTTCATTACGTGCTCAATGTCTGAGCGATGGAGATTCTGTGACTCAGCGGGAATCCTCACTCACACAGACAGAGAGAGAAGATGTCACTTCAACCTGTACTTATACCGAGGATGCTTATTATTTATTCTGGGACCGTCAATACCCAGACAGACTGCCCGAGTTTGCGGTCCGGAGGCACACAGTAAGAAGTCTTACATCACCAGGTTAACGTCCAACAGGTTTGATTCAAACCACTAGCTTTCGGAGCACTGCTCCTTCCTCGGGTGAATGAAGAGGTGGGTCCCAGAAACATATATATCCACAAAGTCAATGATGCAAGATGATACTTTGAATGCCAGTCTTTGCGGGTAATTAAGTCTTTACAGGTCCGGAGGGAGAAACTGGTGAGAGGGATAATCACAGGTGAAAGAGGTGTGAATTGTCTCAGGTGAGGACAGTTGGGAGGATTTCGCAAACCCAGGCCAGATCATGGGGGTGTGTGTAATGCGACATGAATCCAAGGCACACGGGCGGCGTTGCTGAGTTGACGGCGGATTTCGCTCAGGACCGGTTTTCTGATGCAGTCCAGCAGTCAGACAAGTTGTACCAATTGACCATCTCGGAGATGCGGCTGTCTGACACCGCTGTCTGTTAGTATGCACAGGGTCTCACAGTGATGGGAATGAGGGAAAATCTCGAATAAAAACTGCCGCAGGTTTCTGGGTCACAGCCGCTGTCTGTTGAAGGTTGTTTACAACAGCGGCTCAGACACTGACACGTGAATACATTCCTGTGAGCACAGACTCCGAACACAATCCACATAAACACCATCTAACATAGTTCACATCAAAGACAGGTTCCATCTGATTATTCCATCCATTGTCCGAGGCAGGAATTTGCGGCTGTTTGTTTGGGCATCTCCAGGAACTCGCCACGAAAATTGTGAATGCAAAACGCTGCAGATGGTCTGGAACTTGGTATGTTCCTGATTCGATGTTTCAGAAAGAGCTCTTGACAAGCAACAAATAATGTTGGCTTTGATATATCGGCAATAGTGTAAACTGAAGCCCGCCAGCTGAGGAACATTCTATTAACTACAGTACCCTGATTATGACGCTCACAACGTTAAATTCCTTCCACATAATACAACGAAGAATTCTAAACATAAACAAGCACAAACAGGTTATTTTCAGGACATGATTTGAATCTGATGAACAATGATTAATAAGTAAGTGGCCTCTAAAGACAGGCTTGGTGTGTTTCAGGCACAGGAAAATCAGCTGAATACAAACGCCTCATTGAAAAGAGCACCAGCTAGTTTGCTATAATCACAAGACGCGTTTGGGAAATCCAAACACATCGGATACATCTTTATGCACGTACAAAGCCTGTTCTGTGTTTCTGCACTTCTCAGTGTTATATACCTACTGCTGTATGTACCTGTTGTGTTAACCTGTTTTAACGGCTGGAAGGCAATATCACATCTTTAGCTAAGCGTTTATTTCGTAATATCTTCAATTTACAAAGTGGCATAGATTCTCCAAGCACATCTTTACATTATGCTCAAAATTGATTCGATGTAAAATGAACAGAGGAAACCTTTCCCAAAGGGCAGTACGGTAGCACAAGTGGTTAGCACTGTGGCTTGACAGGGTCCTAGGTTCGATTCCCCGCTGGGTCACTGTCTGTGCGGAGTCTGCACGTTCTCCCGTGTCTGCGTGGCCTTCCTCCAAATGTTCCGGTTTCCTCCCACTGTCCAAAGGGGTGCAGGCAAGTTAGGTGGATTGGCCATGCTAAATTGCCCTTAGTGTCCAAACCGGTTAGGAGGGGTTATTGGGTTACGAGGATATGGTGTAAGGGGCTGGTTTAGCTCACTGGGCTAAATCACTGGCTTTTAAACAGACCAAGCAGGCCAGCAGCACGGTTCGATTCCCGTACCAGCCTCCCAGGACAGGTGCCGGAATGTGGCGACTAGGGGCTTTTCACAGTAACTTCATTGAAGCCTACTCGTGACAATAAGCGATTTTCATTAATTTCAAGTGAGAGCTTACGTTGGTCGCGCCGGACACGATGGGCTGAATGGCCTCCTTCTGTACTGTATGTTCTGTGTTCAAAATTGTACCTGTTACACTAGGCTTGTTAACCTTTTGGATTTATTTGAAGACAGAGGAATCTGCTGCTAATTTTGGAAAGTCCAGGTCCCAACCCCCCCCCCCCCCCCCACACACGCCCCACCTCGCACACACAGTCTCCCACCGGCTCTTCCCTCTGTTACACCACAGAGTTGTTTTTGTACGAGGCCCCCTCAGGTTGCTGTCACTGTGTCTCTCAGTCCGCAGTAATACACCGCGCTGTCAGACAGCCGCAGCTCCCGCATGGTGAATTTCCCCTCACTGTTCGAAATATCCAGAGATGCAGAAAATCGATTTCCCACACCCACAGTTCTGGAAACTGCACCGGAATTAGGAACGTTAATCAAGAAGATGGGGCCTTTCTCCCGATCCAGGCGGTACAGCTGTAAGGAATATGAAGCAGCAATGGTCGGATAGCTGTAATTAATCGTCACCGAATCTCCTTCAAACGTTGTCAGTGTAACCGGTTCCTGTGAGACTGAATCTGTACCTGCAGGAATTTAGAGGTACATTTCTGTTATATTAATGTCATCAAGGTACCGGCATATTTTGCAAATATAGAGAATAAACAGTTAAAGGGAAGATTACTATGTCAGTACAACATGAAAGTGCAAATTGTGTAACTTGCGCTATTACCGGTTAAGAGAGCCGCAGCTGAGAGGAATGAGTAAAAAGTAACTCCCAACATGTCCACAGAACAGATGGTGGATTTGAACAGAGGGAGTTAAACCTGAATTGTTTTAGTTCAGACTCTATGCCGATTGGCTCATTCCTGACAGTCAACAGGTGACAACCAATCAGCTCACAGTTCTTTTGTCCTGCAAGGAATAGAATGACAGAATCCCGACAGTACAGAAGGAGGCCATTCTGCCCATACAGTCTGCACCGTCCCTTCGAAAGACCGTCCTATCTCGGGCGAATTTCCATATTCTTCCTGAAATTCCACCCTAAGGGGCATGCTCCCTTAGCATGGTCGCTCCAGCTAACCTGCACATCTTTGCACTGTGGGAGGAAAGCAGGAGCACCCGCGGGAAAGCCACGCAAACACTAGGACATTGTACAAACTCCACACGGACAGATACCCGAGGTCGGAATCGAACCCGTGTCCCTGGCCATGTGAGGCAGCAGTGCTAACCACTATTCCACCTTGCCGCCCAATCAGATTAACGTCCATTTGTTTTCCGCCAATCCACGACGTCAGAGCAATGAATATCGAACCACTTGAATTGTTCCCACAACAGTTAATTGCACAGAAGAAATAGAAGATGATAAGAAATAGGATTTCGCGTGGGCCATTTGGTCTTTCTAACCTGCTCCGCCATTCAATAAGATCCTGATTGTTTGACCTGACATTCAACATCCTGAGCTATCCAAAAATTCCTTATTACCTTAATATTCATAAACCCATCAACATCTGTTTTTAAGGAACTCACCAACTAAACAACAATGACTGTCTCGTGGAATAAGAATAAGGCGGGCATTAAACGCAATGTTGTTTCATTATCAGGGAGATAGTTTTGATGCTGAAAGTTACGGAGATTTCATGTTTTGAAGGAATTCCATCGAACTCTTCTCCATCCATCAGAAAGCTTCATTGGAGAGGAGGCACTAGAGAACAATGTGGCCAATGAGTGTTTTGGTGTCTTTGCTTTTCGGAATCTTATGATATTGGCTTTGCTTGTTTTAGTCATCTCTATACCTTTGTCTGTTTGTCCATTCCACTGTCGATACATCTGATTTGCATTTACCAATCTGCTGTTGTATTCACTTGATCGATTCTCTTCATCGATCCTAATCTATCTACATCTCTAGCTGTCTCAATCTTCCTGTAAACCTTTCAAAAATAGCTTCGATTCTGTCAACTTGTGTCTGCTTTCAATGAGTTACCTGTGAACATTGGCGTTGTCTGGGTGAATCACCCCCTGCCTAATAATATTTACGAGAATGTTCCAGAGATAAGCAACTTTATTTACGAAGATGGATTTGATAAGTTGCGACTGCTGCCCTTGATGAGCAGGTTAAAAAGTGATCCGAGAGAGGTATTGCAAATCATGACGGTTCTAGACAGAGTAGATATGGAGGAACAGTTTCCATTGGTGGGAGGATCGAGAACCAGAGGGAACAGATTGAAGGTAATTGGGAAAGGGTTGGGGGTGAGGGGGGGGGGGGGGGTGGGGGTGGGGGGGTGGTGGGGGGTGGTGGGGGGGGGAGGGGGGTGGGGGGGGGGGTGGGGGGGTGGGGGGGGGCGTGATGAGGGAGGTGGTTCAACTGATGCTTTCAAAGGGAATTGGATTGTTGCCTCAAATGGAAAATCAATGCTAGTTTACAGAGAAATGAGTGGTGTTAGATAAATCACCCCTTTATTCGGCCAGCACATGCATGCCTGGTGGAAAGGTCTTCTGCATTGCAAACACCCTCTGACTATGTTTAAAGGGGCGGCAGTGGGTTAGCGGTAATGTCACTGGGCTAGTAATTGAGATGGCTAGCCTAATTCTCTGACACTATGTGTTCAAATCCCACAACAGCTGAAAGATGAATTGTAAAATATAAATAAATGGCATGGGTTTGAGAAGGTCAACAAATGTTGGTCTAGCCAGTGAGGCCCACACCCCATGACATTTTGTTTCAATCAGAAATTGCAATACTAAAGTTTGGCCAGTTGGGGGCAGTGACACTGTGGTTGCTGACATTATGTGAAGCAGAGATTAGAACATAGAACATTACAGCGCAGTACAGGCCCTTCGGCCCTCGATGTTGCGCCGCCCTGTGAAACCCTTCTAAAGTCCCTCTACACTATTCCCTTGTCGTCCATATGCCTATCCAATGACCATTTGAACGCGTTTAGTGTTGGCGAGTCCACTACTGTTGCAGGCAGGGCATTCCATGACCTTACTACTCTCTGAGTAAAGAACCTCCCTCTGACATCTGTCCTATATCTATCTCCCCTCAATTTAAAGCTATGACCCCTCGTGCTGGACATCACCATCCGAGGAAAAAGGCTCTCGATGTCCACCCTATCTAATCCTCTGATCATTTTGTATGCCTCAATTAAGTCACCACTTAACCTTCTTCTCTCTAACGAAAACAGCCTCAAGTCCTTCAGCCTTTCCTCATATGTTCTTCCCTCCATACCAGGCAACACTCTTGTAAATCTCTTCTGTACCCTTTCCAATGCTTCCACATCCTTCCTATAATATGGCGGCCAGAACTGCACACAATACTCCAAATGCGGCCGCACCAGAGTTTTGTTTCAATTATTACGACAATGGACCCTGTCTGGGTTCAAATTAAACGAGACACCGTATTAGGCTAGCTCAGTTGGTTAGACAGCTAGTTTGTGATGCAGTACCTGGCCAACAGCACGTGTTAAATTCCCGTACTGGCTAAGGTTATTCCTGAAGGACTTGCCTTCTCAATCTTGCCCCTGGCCTCAGGTTTAATTCCCACCAGCTAGTTCTCCCCCTCAAAGAGGAAAGCAACCTATGGTCACCTGGGACAATGGCGAGTTTATCTCTTAGGCTCGGTCACGTTTCTGATATTATGACTGCAGAGCACAGTTATGACCGTACACGGCTGAATCCCAGCTGTTAGCATGTTGAACCAAGGCCCTCTTTATATTGCACGCAGCATTCAGGAAGTTACAATAGCACTGAATTATACCTCGGCTAATATGAAAATGGTCCATGCCCAATTGTTACTTCACGAGACCCAGCATCCACTGATACTAAATCTAAGCATGTTCCTCTTTGTATTACATGAGGCTCTGTCTCAATAATTTCTTTAAGGTAACCTGCCACATTCCTCAGCATAGTGGTCTGTGCCAAACCATCTTTAGCTGCTTTATCAATTATCTTCCTTTACTCATAAAGTCAGAAATGAGGATGTTCTCTGTTGATTGCACAATATTAAACCATCATTCGCGACCCCCTCGCAGCCTATGAACAACGCAACAAGATCGGGTCTACACTCAGGTTTGACTGATAAGTGACAAGTATAGGCAATGACCAAGAGAGGATCAAACCATCGCCACTTGACATTGAATGGAATTACCATCGCGGAATCCCCCAATATCAATATTCTGGGGGTGACCATTGACCAGAAACTGAAATCGAATAGCCCAATAAATACGTTGTCTACCAGAGCAAGTCAAGTCTCGGAACACAGGACAAAACAGCCTCTTTGATTGCTATCACTTCCACAAACTTCCAATCGTTGAACCACCGACGAACAGTGTCAGATCATGTAACATATACAAGATGTACTATAGAAACTCACCATGACATGTCTTCCAAACCTAGGACCGCTTCCATCTTGAAGGACAACACGAGAAAACGCATGTATTTGTGTGATCAAAATCGTAGAAATATTTTGAACATTAATAAAAGGAATAGGTCAAAGATAATGCAGGCATCAGGATCAAATTCCGAAGTGACAGGAATACAGATTCCAGAAATAATAATGGAGAATTAGAGCATTAAAACTTTTTTTTTTTAAAATTTTTTTTTAAAATTTAGGTTATCCAATTATTTTTTCCAATTAAGGGGCAATTTAGTGTGGCCAATCCACCTAACCTGCACATTTTTGGGTTGTGGGGGCGAAACCCACGCAGACACGGGGAGAATGTGCAAACTCCACACGGACAGTGACCCAGAGCCGGGATCGAACCTGGGACCTCAGCGCCGTGAGGCGGTTGTGCTAACCACTAGGCCACCGTGCTGCCCTAGAGCATTAAAACTTGAATGGCGGTGGACTATTTGTACATACATTACAGAAGCAGCGTTTTGTCCACTCTTATTTTAGGAGACGCAATTAAAATACCTAAGTAATTGCTGACTATGAAATTACTAAATACAGGGTCTAATGCAATTTTGATAGGTACAACTTGCAGTGCATGACTGAAAACTTCTCTGGATCGAGTCTGATGCTGACACAGTGAGTATCTAGTGCAGCCAATCAAAGTTGGTTTTCAAATAATGGCATCTGTGTGAGAGACAGCGAACATTGACACAACAGCAAATGATTTCCTAATGTTGCATTAGAGTCAGGCACCATTGCAATGTGAATTGGATGAAGTTAGTGTCAGACAGATAAAACCCGAAATTGCTGGAATTCCTCTGCATGTCAGGCAGAATGTGAGGAGAGAAACAGAGTTCACGTTTCATGTCTCTGACAGAACATCAGCACCTGGTTCATCGACCTGAAACTAACTATTTCTCTCTGAAAATGCGACCCGCCGGGGTAACACATTTGGCAGCACTTCTGTTTCTGAGCTGTTTGACCTGGGTCCAAATTCTACTCCAGGATTTGTTGACCATGGAAGGAGTGTTTGTAAAACTGAAATAGGTTATTAATCAGCCTCCAATATCCTTTAACCTCTCCGCACCTTCATGCCAGAGTGGAAAGAATGTGAATGTACGAAAAACAAACGGATTTTCCATCCGCTTTCTGACCTGTTGAGTCTTTGCAGCAGCTTCTGTGTTTATTTTAGATTTCTAGTATATGTGGTGTGTTACCTTTGTATTGATGTAATGGGAACTGCGGACAGATCATGTCGGCATCAAGTCATGGTGGTACGCTTAACCTCTGAGTCAGAAAATTGTGGGTGCAAGTCCAAGTCCGGAGCCCCGACCACATAATGTGGTCAATTCTCACCGTGATAGTTTAGATGAAAATCCTTGGTGTCTATTGTCCATTATTTCCATTAACGGGGTCATACAGCGGGCCAGTACAATAATCACCACAGAGACCGGCTCCAGTGCATTATTAACAGCACGGTAGCATTGTGGATAGCACAATCGCTTCACAGCTCCAGGGTCCCAGGTTCGATTCCGGCTTGGGTCACTGTCTGTGCGGAGTCTGCACATCCTCCCAGTGTGTGCGTGGGTTTCCACCGGGTGCTCCGGTTTCCTCCCACAGTCCAAAGATGTGCAGGTTAGGTGGATTGGCCATGATAAATTTCCCTTAGAGTCCAAAATTGCCCTTAGTGTTGGGTGGGGTTATTGGGTTATGGGGATAGGGTGGAGTTGTTGACCTTGAGTAGGGTGCTCTTTCCAAGAGCCGGTGCAGACTAGATAGGCTGAATGGCCTCCTTCTGCACTGTAAATTATATGATTCTATGATTAACATAGGCTGCCGAGCCCGGGGTCAGACTGGGGTCTGGTATAATAATAATCACAGAGACCGACTCCAATGTATCAATAACAGAGACTGCCGGGCCCGGGGTCAGACTGGGGTCTGGTATAATAATAATCACAGAGATCGGCTCCAGTGTAGCAATAACAGAGACTGTTGATAATATGAAGGGAGGCAAGGAGCCTAATTTGATTAGGAAGTAAAACTGTAAGAAAGCAAAAATGCTTCGGCCCTCAGTCCAGTCTGCCGTACAGTAAAACCAATTGGAAACATTAATGAGAGAGATTCGTGTGACTGACTCCACCTGAGATCTTTTATAACCAATAGAAGGACAATCCAGAGATTGTCCAGAGATTTCTGATATCTGAGTGATTATTGTGTATCTGTCAGAGGAACTGAAAACATATTCTTACCCACAGTTTTCCATCTACACAAGCATGCATAAGCCGAATCCGGCAGTTTTACGGAGGCTAATGTTTAAATCACCAAATTGGGAGTCAAACTTAAAAATTCAAAACCTCATCTCAGGAGGAATTAGTGCCACTAAAGATAATTATGCTTTTTCGAAGCCGGTTCTATCCAGTGTGACTTTCTTCACAGAGTGGATTGTAAACAGCAATGAACCTCTGAAATATTCCTGACAATTATCGGCATACACCCAGATTCTGTGAAAAGATAGGGTTAGCAGCGGGCAAAGCTGTATAATGATTGCTTTTTAGTCGGCCTCAATTAAGGACACACGTAGATACAGAAAAGATGCTGGGACAATGATTATAGATGAGCCATCCAACTGGATACAGAGTAAAAATGAGCGAAGAAATTTGAAGAGAAGATTGAAAGACGCTGTGTTGAGAGAGAAAAGCTGAGAAACAGTAAAAATAAATTACACAGAGAGAAGGAGAATAATAAAATAGTGAAAGGGAGCAAGATATAATTTCCTGGCTTCAGAGAACCGGGGAAACTCAGTGACTGATCCACTGACCATCCAGTTATGTCCTGGAATGGAAGCTTTGAACAGATCACAACAGGTTCATTTATAAATGTCACCACAATGTGATCTGTGTGACTCTGTCCTGACTCTGTGGGCAGATATAAGCCGCATTAACAGATGCTCTCACCAGATTGTGGTCCCTGGATTTATTTTCTGTTCAGAAGTGAGATGTGCGGTTTGGAACCGGCAGCAGAGAAACAGGAAGTTGTGACAAAGATCTATCTATCTCTGTCTATCTATCTATGTATCTATCTATCCGTCTATCTATCCGTCTATCCGTCTATCTATCCGTCTATCTTTTAGACAGCCTTTATGTTTTTCATTCATTTACGGGACACGGTGCCATTGACTGGGTCAGCAATTATGGCCCATTCCAAGTTGCCATTCAGAAGGTGGTGGTGAACTGCCTTCTTGAATCGCTGCAGTCCCTGAAATGCAGTTACAGCTATACTGCTATTAGCGAGAGAAATCCAGCATTTTCACCCAGCCACAGTGAAGGAACGGCGATATATTTGTAAGACAAGATGGTGAGTGACTTGGAGAGGAATCTCCAGTTGGTGGTGTTCCAAAGTATCTGCTGCTCTTGTCCTTGCTGACGGTTGTTGCCGTGGGTCTGGTAGGTGCTGAATATGAAACCTTGATTGGTTCCAACAGTAAATCTTGTAGATGGCAACAATCAAGCTTTGACCTTGATGGTGTAAAGTTTCTTGAGGTTTGTTGAAGCTGCACTTCAGACACGTGGAGAGTATTCCATTACACTTCTGACTTTTGCTTTGCAAATAATGGACAGGCTTTGGGCAATCGGAACGTGAGTCACTCGCCGTAAGATTTGAATTGCTCCGGCAGGTACAGTATTCCTCTGGCTTGTCCAGTTCAGTGTCCGGTCAATGACAGCCCCCAGGATGTTGATTGTGCGGTAATCAATGCAAATAAATCTGGTGCACTATTCTGTGTGGTAGGAACGTTTGTTACATAAAGTGAGACACAGAAGACTTCAGCCGTGAATAAAACAGAGTCTAACAAAATAATATCAGAGAGTGGACGTCACATAATATAAATGGAGACTTGGTGCAGTTTTACAAATGCTCCGAAATTGTCACTTCCAGCATGTACAGCAGCACGGATTCATGCGTCATTTAATTAACCTGCATATTATGTCATTTTAACAGATACAAGGTCTAATGCAGTAATGATTAAAGAAGAGTCAATTGAAGTAGAGAGAGGTGTTGCTCAGTATATTTCTGAATGTGACTGCAGCTATTTGTTAAAACAGTAAACACAGTCTCGTGCAGTCATAACTTAGAAAGGGTGAATTGTAGTATGTATAGAAACATGGTCCTTCTTATTCAAATGTTTAACTGCAGAGAGCATTACATACACAGATACAATGCTGAGGGAAAGATAAAACGAAACCTGGTCCTGTACAATCATTCCAGAGACAAGACCCAGGGTAATAAAACTTGTAACACGGTTAAGTACAGTGATAACTGAAGCAGGGATGAATGTAATGCTACGAAACAGAGTTTGCAGTAAAATATAAATAAATACATGGTCTAACTACAAGTAAAAACGCAACTAGAGTAAATTATAGAGGCCACAGAAGCGTGATCTAATGTATTAATAACTGATATATTATCGAAAGATATAAACACCGAGAGGGTCTAATTGAGAGAGAACTGAGAAAGGACCTACTTTACTTTAAACAGAGATACGGAGGATTGCTGGAATAAATGAGATGGAACCCATTGCACGATTAATAACGGTATTGTCTCTCACAGTAATAACTAAAACAGAGCGCAGCGTAGCATTTACAGGTACAGAAACTGGCAATAAATAAACAAAGCCGGCGGTGTACCGGAATTACTAAAACAAGGCCTTGATAAATACAAGTGGAGACAGTGCAGTGCAGTGGAAACCGAGAATTTCATCCCACAGTCCAAAGATGCGCAGGTCAGGTGGATTGGCCATTCTAAAAGATTTCCCCTGAGTGTGCAAAAGGTAGGTGATGTTATGGGGATAGGGTGGAGGGGTGGTCCTCAGTTAGGTCCTCAGACTCGATGGGCCGACTGGCCTCCTTCTGCACTGTCGGGATTCTATGATTCTTTGAAAAGACCCGGATTCACAATAACTGGGTCAGGGTTCTAATGCAGTGGTTACTGTTACAGGGTAAATATTCATAGTAACGGAGACAGGGTGTGCAGCAATGATTAATGGAGGGAAGTCCAGAATCAGGGACACAGTCTAAGGAGATAGATGTGGAGAAATTTATTGACCTCGATTGGTGAGCCTGTGGAATTTTCTGCCACACAAAACAGTTGAGGCCAAAACTTTGTATGTTTACTGAAAGGAATTATATATATAGTTCTTGTGGCTATAGGGATCATAGGATATGGAGGGAAAACGAGAACAGTTTACTGAGTTGGATGATCAGCCACGATCAGAATGAATGGAAGAGCAAGTTCAAGAGGCCGACCGGCCTACTCCTTCACCTATTGTCTCTGCTTCTATACTTCTATATTTCTATGTACTGCAACAAAGCATAAATTATATATAAACAGAAACAGGATCTGCTACAGTAATTCCTGAGACAGGATCTAGATTAATATAAACTGAGACAAGGCCGAGTGCAGTGATTTCTGATGGGGGGGGGGGGGGGGGGTGTTCAGTAATGTAAATTTAGACAGGGTTCTCGAGCACTAATTGCTGATAGAGCGTCGAGATTAATATAAAGTAAGACAGATTCTAGTGCCGTAATTATTGATGCAGGGTCTAGCTTAACGAAAACTGAGATAATATCTAATTCAGAGATTACTGATTCAGGGTATACATTCGTACAAAGCGAGACAGGTTCGATTGCAGGGACGGCCCAAGATTAATGTTTATCAATGTCGGGCCGAGTGTGGTGTTCACTGTTACACGGTTGAGATTATATACATTAAGACATATGTGCGCTTTTTTCTGAGTCTTTGTGTGTGCGGACATTTTCACACCAAACTCCTGCACAAATAAATCCTTTGTTTTATACACCAATTAATGGGACGGAGTATGGGGAACTTTACTCTCCACATACCCTGCGTTTTTCCTGCTCTGCAAGTATTTGATGGTCCGGCAAAGAGGAAGGTTTACTCTGTTCCTTACATGTGCTTTACCTGTCCTTCACATGTTAGATGGCGGATGTTGTGGAGGGGGCTTTGCTCTGTACTGTACCTGTCCTTCGAGTATTTGAGGGGAGATTGTTAAGGGAAGTTTACTCAGTACCTAAATGTTTACTGTTGGGGCCATAAGACCATAAGACCATAAGACATAGGAGTGGAAGTAAGGCCATTCGGCCCATCGAGTCCACTCCGCCATTCAATCATGGCTGATGGGCATTTAAACTCCACCTACCAGCATTCTCCCCATAGCCCTTAATTCCTCGCGACATCAAGAATTTATCTATCTCTGTCTTGAAGCCATTTAGTGTCCCGGCCTCCACTGCACTCCGCGGCAATGAATTCCACAGGCCCACCACTCTCTGGCTGAAGAAATGTCTCCGCATTTCTGTTCTGAATTTACCCCCTCTAATTCTAAGGCTGTGCCCACGGGTCCTCGTCTCCTCGCCTAACGGAAACAGTTTCTTTGCGTCCACCCTTTCTAAGCCATGTATTATCTTGTAAGTTTCTATTAGATCTCCCCTTAACCTTCTAAACTCCAATGAATACAATCCCAAGATCCTCAGCCGTTCATCATATGTTAGACCCGCCATTCCAGGGATCATCCGTGTGAATCTCCGCTGGACACGCTCCAGTGCCAGTATGTCCTTCCTGAGATGTGGGGCCCAAAACTGGACACAGTACTCCAAACGGGGCCTAACCAGAGCCTTATAAAGGCTCAGTAGCACATCGCTGCTTTTATATTCCAACCCTGGGAGTGTATAATGGGACAGGTTTCAGGAAGCTTTATTCTTTATCTGATCCTGTGATGCATTTGGCCTGAGTGTTTGCTGGTTCAGTGTGCAGGAAGCTTTGCTCTGTATGCAACCCCGTACTGTACCAGGCCTGCGAGAATTCGACGGAATAGTTTAGACAAGCAGAGCGTTACTAAAGCTGTCCTTGGAATTCTGATGGGACACGAGGAATGGAGAGGTCTGGGACAAATATCTTAATGTCTGTGTCATATATGAAAAGTGGGGAAAATTGATGTTCAGGTGATTATATAGGGGCTGGTTTTGCACAGGGCTAAATTGCTGGCTTTGAAAGCAGACCAAGCAGGCCAGCAGCACGGTTCGATTCCCGTACCAGCCTCCCCGAACAGGCGCCGGAATGTGGCGACTAGGGGCTTTTCACAGTAACTTCATTTGAAGCCTACTCGTGACAATAAGCGATTTTCATTTCATTAAAGGGGCAGGAGCAGAATGTGTAGAACAGTGACTAAGGGACAGAATACAGTGTAGATGTTAACAATTGTTTCAGATTGGGTGGGGTACAGAGTGTTATTCTCCAGTGGGTAATATTAGCAGCACTGCTTTTTCTGTTATATATTAATAGACAGGACTCGGAACTCGGGTTCACAGGATATCAATTGAAATGTTGCATTTGTCTCCCAAATTGACAATGTAGTAAACAGGGAAGACGATTACATACATAGATACATAGAAGTTCGGAGAAGGAGGAGGCCTTTTGGCCCTTCGAGCCTGCTCCGCCATTTATCACGATCATGGCTGATCATCCAACTCAATAGCCTAATCCAGCTTTCTCCCCATAGCCTTTGATCCCATTCTCCCCAAGTGCTATATCTTGCCGCCTCTTGAACATATTCAATGTTTTAGAATCAACTATTTCCTGTGGTAATGAATTCCACAGGCTCGCCACTCTTTGGGTGAAGAAATGTCTCCTCATCTCTGTCCAAAATGAATCCTGAATCCTTAGGCTGTGACCTCTGGTTCTGGACACACCTATCATCGGTAACATCTTCCCTGCATCTACATTGTCTCGTCCTGCGGGAATTGTATCAGTCTCTATGGGATCCCCACTCATTCTTCTGAACTCCATCGAGAACAATCCTTACATAGTCAATCTCTCCTCATATGACACTCCCGCCTTCCCTGGTGTTGTAACAAGGATGCGTCCAGCCTGGCTGCAACAGGTCACTGTTTTTTTCATGTACACAGGCAGATAGGTGGCAGCTAAAATTCAATGCTGAGAAGTAATGTATTAAATCTAAATATTGGGGGGAGGGCGGTCGGTTGCATGAAAAATTAGAAAACCAAAGTTAAAAGAGAAGGTGAGAGTGCAGGGTAATGATCAGGACATTAACCGAGTAAAACGGGCCGAGGGCTTAGGGGAGGTTAGTAAAGTTTCCTGAACACGTACTAGAGTACGGAGTACGGATAGAGGCGTGTATGCAACTTCAGGCACAGCAGAAAAAGGGACAACGATGAGAAGGGATGGTCAACGCAGAACTGAGGGTGTTGTACCTAAATGTGGGCAGTATACGGAACAAGGTAAATGAACTCATTGCACACATTGAAATTGGCATGCATGGAAAAAGGGGGCGGGGTTACATTGTGAGTATGGAATGAAATTAACTCGATAGCAAGAAGCAATTAAGAGTCCGAAGGTGTAGAAGAGTTGACGAATCGCAAAGGAAAAAAGACCCTGATGTGAGGTATGTACAGGCCCCTAGCCGTAGTCAGAATGTGGGGCACAATATCAATCAGCAGATAGAAAAGGCACATAAGAGAGGAAATATTATAATAATCATGGGGGCTTCAATATAGAGGAGGACAGGGAAAGTCAGTTTGGTAGCAGATCCCAAGAAAAGGAATTTTGTGAAATATCGACGAGATTTTTTTTGGAGCAGCTTGTGATAGATCCCAGTTGGGAACAGGTAATTCTGCATTTGGTGATGTATAATGAGACTTGAGTAGGGAATTTAAGATGAAGGACCACTCACGGGCAATGACAACAATATGATAGAATTCACCCTGCAGTTTGGGAGGTAGAAGCTGTAATGAAATGTAACGGTATTCCAATTGAATAAAGGTAACTACAAAGATAAAGGGAAGAGCTGGCCAGGTTTGATTGGAAAGGGAGCCCAGCAGGGAAGACAGTGGAACAGCAGTGGCAGGACGTTTTGGGGATTATTCACGAGGCACTGCAAAAATTAATCCCAAGGAGGAGGAACCATGCTGAAGGGAGGACAGGGCATCCATGGTTGAAAAGGGAAGTCAAGGACAGCAGAAAAGCAAAGGAATAAGCATGCAATGTGGCGAAGATTAATGGGATGTCGGAGGATCCGGAAGCCTTTAAAGGCTGATGTAATGTAAAAGCTAATAAAGATTTTATTATTACCTTTGAACTGAGGGCACTGATGCTACGTTTTCAGATGATGCTCAGATACGTAGAGGGACAGATGGTGCTGAGGAAGCAGAGAGGCTGCAGAAAGACCTGGTCAGGCTAAGAGAGTGTGAAAAGCAGTGGAAGATGGAATACAATGTAGAAAAGTGTGAGGTTCTGCATTTTGGAGGAAACAGAGAGTATTTTCTAATTGGGGTAGAGCTTATGAAATCAGAAGCTCAAATGCACTTAGGATTTCTAGTTGACGATTCTCTTAAGGTTAACATGCAAGTTCAGTTGGCAGCTTGGAAGACAAATGCAAGGTTAGCATTCATGTCGCGAGGGCTATATTACAAGAGCAGAGATGTAACTGTTGAGGCTCTGTAAGGCTCTGATCAGACCCCATTTGGAAAATTGTGAGCAGTTTTGGTCGCCTTATCTAAGAAACGATGTGCTGGCCTTGGAGAAGCTCCAGAGGAGATTCACAAGACTGATCCTCGGAATGACGGACTTGTCATATGAGGAGCGGTTGAGGACTCTGGGTCTGTGCTGGATAGAGTTTAGAAGGATGAGGCGCCGTGTGGGGAGTGGGGCGCGGGGCGGGGAGTGGGGGTGGGGTCACACTGAAACTTACAGAATAGCGAGAGGCCTAGTAGGTGAAACTAGAACCCGAGGGCACAGCCTCAGATTTAAGGGACGATCCTTCAAAACTGAGAAGAGGATACATTTATTCAGGCAGGGGGTCTTGAATCTGTGGAACTCATTCCCGCAGAAGGCTGTGGAGGCCAAATCACTGAGTGTCTATAAGATAGAGGCAGACAGGTTATTGATTAATAAGGGGGCCACGGATTATGGGGAGAAGGCGGGAAAATGAGGATTAGAAACATAACAGTCATGATTGAATGCGGAGCAGACTCGATGGACTGAAAGGCCGGGTTCTGCTACTATGTTTTATGATTTTATGGTAGGAAGACAATCTATGGACGATATTAGAATAGATAGGTGCTTGATTGTCGTTGCAGAAATGATCGGTGGAAGGGCATCTTTCTATACTGTAAAACTCTCAGACTCCATGGCCCTATGACAGAGTCCAAAGCAATGATCACTAATACAAAGAACAAAGAAAATTACAGCACAGGAACAGGCCCTTCGGCCCTCCCAGCCTGCGCCGATCCAGATCCTTTACCTAAACCTGTCGCCTATTTTCCAAGGATCTACTTCCCTCTATTCCCGCCCGTTCATATACCTGTCTAGATGCCTCTTAAATGATGCTATTGTGCCCGCCTCTACCACCTCCGCTGGCAAAGCATTCCAGGCACCCACCACCCTCTGCGTAAAACACTTTCCATGCACATCTCCTTTAAACTTTCCCCCTCTCACCTTGAAATCGTGACCCCTTGTAATTGACACCCCCACTCTTGGAAAAAGCTTGTTGCTATCCACCCTGTCCATACCTCTCATAATTTTGTAGACCTCAATCAGGTCCCCCCTCAACCTCCGTCTTTCCAACGAAAACAATCCTAATCTACTCAACCTATCTTCATAGCTTGCACCCTCCATACCAGGCAACATCCTGGTGAACCTCCTCTGCACCCTCTCTAAAGCATCCACACCCTTCCGGTAATGTGGCGACCAGAACTGCACGCAGTATTCCAAATGTGGCCTCACCAAAGTCCTATACAACTGTAACATGACCTGCCGACTCTTGTACTCTATACCCCGTCCGATGAAGGCAAACATGCTGTATGCCTTCTTGACCACTCTATCGACCTGCGTTGCCAACTTCAGGGTACAATGGACCTGAACTCCCAGATCTCTCTGTACATCAATTTTCCCCAGGACTCTTCCATTGACCATATAGTCCGCTCTTGAATTAGATCTTCCAAAATACATCACCTCGCATTTGCCTAGATTGAACTCCATATGCCATTTCTCTGCCCAACTCTCCAATCTAACAATATTTTGATGTATTCTCTGACAGTCCTCCTCGCTATCTGCAACTCCACCAATCTTAGTATCATCTACAAACATGCTAATCACACCACCTATACCTTCGTCCAGATCATTTATGTATATCAAAAACAACAGTGGTCCAAGCACGGATCCCTGTGGAACACCACTAGTCACCTTTCTCCATTTTGAGACACTCCCTTCCAGCACTACTCTCTGTCTCCTGTTGCCCAGCCAGTTCTTTATCCATCTGGCTAGTACACCCTGAACACCATACTTTTACCATCAACCTGCCATGGGAAACTTTATCAAACGCCTTACTGAAGTCCATGTATATGACATCTACAGCCTTTCACTCATTAATTAACTTTGTCACTTCCTCAAAGAATACTATTAGGTTTGTAAGACATGACCTTCCCTGCACAAAACCATGCTGCCTATCACTGATAAATCTATTTTCTTCCAAATGTGAATAGATCCTATCCCTCAGGGGTACAGGGTGTAGATGAACCTAAATTGAGATTTAAATGAAATGAAATGAAAATCGCTTATTATCACGAGTAGGCTTCAATGAAGTTACTGTGAAAAGCCCCTAGTCGCCACATTCCGGCGCCTGTCCGGGGAAGCTGGCACGGGAATTGAACCGTGCTGCTGGCCTACTTGGTCTGCTTCAAAAGCCAGCGATTTAGCCCAGTGAGCTAAACCAGCTCCTGAGTCCCATGCAGTGATTACTGATACAGGGTCTAGATTAACATAAACAGAGACAGGTTCGAGTGCAGCGATTACTGATACAAAGTTTCATTAACTTAAATGAGATAGGATCTAAAGCAGTGATTATTCATACAGTATCTAGAATATTATAAACTGAGGTAGGGTCTATTGCAGTCATTCCTGGTCAAGGTCTGGATTAATATACGTGTAAATAGTTGATTAAAAATGTGGTTGATGAGGCCGGTAATGGGATGATTTTAATAAGGGAATTGAGGTAACGAGGAGTAGGGAATGAATACCAGAGCTGAGGACCGAGACATATGAAGATATCGCAAAATCAACCAAATAATTCTGAAGATAACAATACGCCTTGATCGATTGGAGTTGCAAAAATTAAGAAAAATGTTTCACATGCATACCTACACAAACGGCCAATACGCTTTTGCAGCCATTTTAGTTGCTCTTCTTAACCAGATGAGTGTTGTATGATTGGGTGGACATTTCTCCTATGGGTGCCCACCATTACCATCGTGGCGATACTGTGAGAACACGGTTCTGTCTAACTCTGCCAGTGCACAGGTGATCGGTTAATATAAATCGAGGCAGGAAAATAATCATCATCGTGAAAAAAAACTTTCCAATCGATAGAGTATAACACAAGAGTAAATTCATCATTTTGAACAAAACAGAGATTTCCACAAAATTTTGGAAATTGCAGTGCACCGGTGTTCACATGTAGACATGTCTCTCAAGACCAATTCATTATTGGGATAGTGGTAAAGTATTCAACTCAATATTGCCCACATGATAGCAGAGGAAATACACATTTAATACAACTACTTATAGATATTAACATGAATTAACATAATCTCAAAATCAACGATGATTGCACTTGGAGAAACAAGCAAACATGTCCAATAATTTATAATATCCAGACAGGTAACAGGAACATGGTCCGGTGTAATATCAACAGAGACAGGCCTTGGTGTAATGTGAAGATACAAATTCCTGTGGAATATCATAGAGGCGGAACTTAATGTGATCTAATCCTATGTATGTTCTAGCGTATTATTAATTGAGTGCAGCACAAACAGTACAGTGTAGTATAGACAGGGACAGGGGTTACTTTAATAGAGATAAAGACAGGGTCTCATTTAACATGAGAATAAACAGATTTGATGTAATACAGTGACAGAGAAAATAGAGCTGGGGTAGACCATTCTGCCCTTCGAGCCTGCTCCGCTATTCATTATGATCATGGCTGATCATCCACCTTAGTAACCTGTTCCCACTTTCCCCCATATCATTTGGTCCCTTCAGAGTTTTGATCCCCAAGAGCTTTATCCAACTCCTCCTTGAAAACATACAATACTTTGGAGTCAACGTCGTTCTGTGGTAGAGAATTCAACAGGTTCACAACTCCCAGGGTGAAGATATTACTCCTCATCTCAGTATTAAATGGTTTACCCCGTATCCTTAGATTGTGACCCCTGGTTCTACCTTCCCCGCCATCGGACACATCCTTTCTGCATCTTCCCTGTCCAGTCCTTTTACAATTTGATAGGTTTATAATGAGGGGGAAATTAATATTTCATAAATTAGTGTCTTCTGATTTCTGACCCTCCTGCCAGTGAATCAACTTTATTCCTAATTAATCAAACAAAGCCATTCATAATTTTGACCATTTTTACCACGCCTCCCAAAAACTGCTCGGTTCGAAGGAAAACAATCCGAGCTTCCAACCAATGTGACCGTGCAGCTCATGCAGTGTGAAGACCCAGTTGTATATATGTTTCTGCCTTGCTTGTGTTCAGATGCTATTTTTGGAATTACTGACATTTTATATGGAGCCAGTGGAATTACCGCTCACTATTACCATCGTGTCCGAATTAGACACAAGACGGGGGCAGCATGGTCATGCAGTTGTTCGCACTGCTGCCTCACGGTGCCGAGGTACCAGGTTCGATCCCGACTCTCGGTCCCTGACTGCGTGAAGTTTGCACATCCTCCCCGTGTCTGCGTGGGTTTCACCCCCAAAACCCGAAGATGTACAGGGTAGGTGGATTGGCTGCGCTAAATTGCCCCTTGATTTGGAAAAAATTAATTGGGTACTCTAAATTTATAACAAGAATAAGACACAAGACGAAGAAAAGACTAGCCTCTGAAAATTAAATTGACCCATGTAAGGCTGCACCCAGAATAAGAACTTTAGATACACTGAGCAATATTTCAGAATGTAATGTCAACATGCAAACCATGATAGGTTAACAGTCTTGTCTCAGTGGAATCAATATCACTTCTCATAACAGATACCTGAGCCCATGACCCAGATGTGATCCAATGCACGAGTATTTTATGTTTCAGTTGTTCCATCTTTTAGATGTGATGATATTACAGTCCTAGGGGTGCTTCGCAATATATTACTGGACTGGTAATCTGGAGGCATAAACTATAAATCCAGAGACTCGAATACAAATTCCACCAGGGCATATTGCAATGATGTGAGCAGCTTTGGTCTCCTCACCTCAGGATAGATATTTTGGAGGCAGTCCAGAGAAGGTTCATTAGGTTAATCCCGGGTGTGGATGGATTTTCATCGGTAGCTGGAATTTCACAGCACAAAAAGAGGTTCTTCAGCACATCGCTACTGCGCCTGTCATCAAATAGAGAGGAATCCGGCCGTGGAAAGTCTTGAAACACAGACCTCTCGGTTTGCAGTGAAAAACGTTGACCAATTGCACCACAGAGACTGACATGAGGAGAGTCTAAGTTGGGAAGACCTACACGCATTGGTGTTTTGAAGAATGAGAGGCGAACTTACTGAGATATGTAGTATTTTCAAGGAGCTTGACAGTGTGGATGCTCGAGGTTGTTTCTGCTTGTGGGAGAGTCTGGGGCCGTAGGGCACCATCTCAGATTAAGGTGTCGCTCATTTCAGACGTGGATGAAGAGGAATTTCGTCTCTCAGAGGGGAGTGATTCTATGGTGCAGAGAATTGGAGAGGCCGGGTCAATAAATATGTCCAAGACTGTGACAGACATATTTTCATTAGTCAGGGAATCAAGGATTATGGGGATAAGGCGGAAAAGTAGAGTTGAGGATTTATTAGATCAGCCACGATCTCATTGAATGGCAGATCATATTCCATGGGCCGAATGGCCAACTTCTGCTCCTACATCTTATAGTTTGAAAATGAAAATCGCTTATTGTCACGACTAGGCTTCAATGAAGTTACTGTGAAAAGCCCCTAGTCGCCACACTCCGACACCTGGCCGGGGAGGCTGGTACGGGAATTGAACCATGCTGCTGGCCTGTTTGGTCTGCTTTAAAAAGCAGCGAATTAGCCCAGTGAGCTAAACCAGCCGCTGGTTTTATGGCAGCTGGGGGACTTTCAATTGAATGAATTAATAAATCAGAAATAAAATTGTTGCGTCATTCATAATACTCATGAAGCTAGCGAAATTTTCCAAAGGCCAGCAGGTTCACCAATATCCTTCAGGAGAAGAAATCTTCCCTGCTTACCCTATCTCTGATATTGCCGAGCAGGCCAATCAGTTCAAGGTCTGCTGCCACAGAAAGTCAGATGTGAATTCAACCGGGATGGTGCAGGCGGGAGGGATTCAGATTTCTGGATAACTGGGGCTCTTTCTGGGGAAGGTGGGACCTCGATAGACAGGATGGTCTACATCTGAACCTAGGGGGGGGAGATTTGTTAGTATACTTTGGGGGGGTTTAAACTAATTCAGCAGGGGCATGGGAATCTGGATTGTAGTTTTGGGGTACGGGTGATTGAGAGTAGAGAGGTCAGGAGCACAGATTTGACTTCGCAGGAGGGCGCCAGTGTTCAGGTCGGTGGTTTGAAGTGTGTCTATTTCAATGCCAGGAGTATACGAAATAAGGTAGGGGAACTGGCAGCATGGGTTGGTACCTGGGACTTCGATGCTGTGGCCATTTCAGAGACATGGATAGAGCAGGGACAGGAATGGTTGTTGCAGGTTCCGGGGTTTAGGTATTTTAGTAAGGTCAGAGAAGGGGGCAAAAGAGGGGGAGGTGTGGCGCTGCTGGTCAAGGACAGTATTACGGTGGCAGAAAGGATGCAAGATGGGGACTCTTCTTCCGATGTAGTATGGGCTGAGGTTAGAAACAGGAAAGGAGAGGTCACACTGCTGGGAGTTTTCTATAGGCCACCTAATAGTTCTAGAGATGTAGAGGAAAGGATGGCGAAGATGATTCTGGAAAAGAGCGAAAGTAACAGGGTAGTTGTTATGGGAGACTTTAACTTTCCTAATATTGACTGGAAAAGATATAGTTCGAGTACATTGGATGGGTCGTTCTTTGTACAATGTGTGCAGGAGGGTTTTCTGACACAATATGTTGACAGGCCAACAAAAGGTGAGGCCACTTTGGATTTGATTTTGGGTAATGAACCAGGCCAGGTGTTAGATCTGGAGGTAGGTGAACACTTTGGAGACAGTGACCACAATTCGGTGACCTTTACATTAGTGATGGAAAGGGATAAGTATACCCCGCAGGGCAAGAGTTATAGCTGGGGGAAGGGCAATTATGATGCCATTAGACATGACTTAGGATGTGTAGGTTGGAGAAGTAGGGTGCAAGGGTTGGGCACACTGCATATGTGGAACTTGTTCAAGGAACAGCTATTGCGTGTTCTTGATCAGTACGTACCAGTCAGACAGGGAGGAAAGGGTAGAGCGAGGGAACCGTGGTTTACCAAAGAAGTGGAATCTCTTGTTAAGAGGAAAAAGGAAGCCTATGTGAAGATGAGGCGTGAAGTTTCAGTTGGGGCGCTTGATAGTTACAGGGAAGCGAGGAAGGATCTAAAGAGAGAGCTAAGACGAGCAAGGAGGGGACATGAGAAGTCTTTGGCAGGTAGGATCAAGGAAAACCCAAAAGCTTTCTATAGGTATGTCATAATAAAAGAATGACTAGGGTAAGAGTAGGGCCAGTCAAGGACAGTGGTGGGAAGTTGTGTGTGGAGGCTGAGGAGATAAGCGAGATACTAAATGAATACTTTTCGTCAGTATTCACTCAGGAGAAGATAATATTGTGGAGGAGAATGCTGAGACCCAGGCTAATAGAATAGATGGCATTGAGGTGCGTAGGGAAGACGTGTTGGCAATTCTGGACAAGGTGAAAATAGATAAGTCCCCGGGGCCTGGTGGGATTTATCCTAGGATTCTCTGGGAAGCCAGGGAAGAGATTGCTGAGCCCTTGGCTTTGATTTTTAGGTCATCATTGGCTACAGGAATAGTGCCAGAGGACTGGAGGATAGCAAATGTGGTCCCTTTGTTCAAGAAGGGGAGTAGAGATAACCCCGGTAACTATAGGCCGGTGAGCCTAACGTCTGTGTTGGGTAAAGTCTTGGAGAGGATTATAAAAGATACGATTTATAATCATCTAGATAGGAATAATATGATTAGGGATAGTCAGCCATGGTGTTGTGAAGGGTAGGTCATGCCTCATAAACCTTATCGAGTTCTTTGAGAAGGTGACTGAACAGGTGGATGAGGGTAGAGCAGTTGATGTGGTGCATATGGATTTCAGTAAAGCGTTTGATAAGGTTCCCCACGGTCGGCTATTGCAGAAAATACGGAGGCTGGGGATTGAGGGTGATTTAGAGATGTGGATCAGAAATTTGCTAGTTGAAAGAAGACAGAGAGTGGTGGTTAATGGGAAATGTTCAGAATGGAGTTCAGTTATGACTGGCGTACCACAAGGATCTGTTCTGGGGCCGTTGCTGTTTGTCATTTTTATAAATGACCTAGAGGAGGGCGCAGAAGAATGGGTGAGTAAATTTGCAGACGACACTAAAGTCGGTGGAGTTGTAGACAGTGCGGAAGGATGTTGCAGGTTACAGAGGGACATAGATAAGCTGCAGAGCTGGGCTGAGAGGTGGCAAATGGAGTTTGATGTGGAGAAGTGTGAGGTGATTCACTTTGGAAAGAATAACAGGAATGAGGAATATTTGGCTAATGGTAAAATTCTTGGTAGTGTGGATGAGCAGAGGGATCTCGGTGTCCATGTACATAGATCCCTGAAAGTTGCCACCCAGGTTGATAGGGTTATGAAGAAGGCCTATGGTGTGATGGCCTTTATTGGTAGAGGGATTGAGTTCCGGAGCCATGAGGTCATGTTGCAGTTGTACAAAACTCTCGTACGGCCGCATTTGGAGTATTGCGTACAGTTCTGGTCGCCTCATTTTCGGAAGGACGTGGAAGCTTTGGAACGGGTGCAGAGGAGATTTACAAGGATGTTGCCTGGTATGGCTGATGGACTTGAGGTTGTTTTCGTTAGAGAGAAGAAGGTTAAGAGGTGACTTAATAGAGGCATACAAAATGATCAGAGGGTTAGATTGGGTGGACAGCGAGAGCCTTCTCCCGCGGATGGAGGTGGCTAGCACGAGGGGACATAGCCTTAAATTGAGGGGTAATAGGTATAGGACAGAGGTCAGAGGTGGGTTTTTTACGCAAAGAGTGGTGAGGCCGTGGAATGCCCTACCTGCAACAGTAGTGAACTCGCCAACATTGAGGGCATTTAAAAGTTTACTGGATAAGCACATGGATGATAAGGGCATAGTGTAGGTTAGATGGCCTTTAGTTTTTTCCATGTTGGTGCAACATCAAGGGCCGAAGGGCCTGTACTGCGCTGTATAGTTCTATGTTCTATGTTCTAAGTGCACCTTATCTAAAAGGTGGTTCACATCCGGCTTCTCAGGATGGACAGTTAATGCTGACTTTGCCAGTGAGGGCTATATTCCGAGAATGAATGTTAAAAACTGTGCAAAGTGCTGCAGATTCCGGAAATGTAAAACAAAAACAAAACAAAAGGCTGCTCAGCAGGTCAGTGAGCAGAGAGAGGAACAGATTCACATTTCAGGCATAATTGTAAAGAGTAGAGCTGCTTTTCCCAGTATCTTGGACCAACATCCGTTCTTGAACTAAAATCACAGATTAGCTGGTCACTTATCACATCTCAGTTTGTGGGAGCTTGCTGTGCGCAAATTCTCCGCTCTGTTTCCGACATTACAGCAGTGACTAAATTCAACTAAAATACATCAGTGAGTTTTAAGGGCGTTGGGGTGACCTGAAGTCGGGTAAAGCGTTTTACAAAAGCAAGCTCTTTTCAAACGTTTACATTTTAAAATGCAGGTTGCAATATGTTGAAAGATCTGAGATTAACGTGACTATGGGTCACTCCTCTGCCAGATGTTTTAATTTATCTCCTTTAAATCGGTTAATGTTTCAATTAAATTAATATTCAGTGGAATAACAGCCTGGTTAAAGATGATTTATTAATTGAGGCATCAGAACTTTCAGAATTAATACTTAATTTAAATTTATTTTTTCATTTCAATTAAGTAACATCTGTTCTAATGGATGTTTCTATACGTTTCAACCAACTGTCAATATTCTTAAAATAAACCGCTATTTTAAGTTGAACCTAATCAATAAATGACTGTTTATCTCGTTTTGTTGATGCAAACAGTTCATTGTAACCAGTGAGGCGTTTATGTAAATAAACACAGAAATAGAAGTCTCAGATTAGATTATACACTGACAAAAGCACAACAACTATTTCCCCACCGACACAGCACAGAAATAGAGGCAAACGACGCAAATAGATCAACGGATTCCAGTAATGATTGTTTTTGACATTTGATTCTTCATCAGTTATATGAGAAAAAGGTCATCATGATATCCATGTTCAGAATTAGGAAAGATTCCCTCTAATCTCGAAATATAGTTACATGCAAAATATGTTCATAAAGTTTTCCAGTTCTCCTGCATCTGATACCTGTCCCTTTTTCCTATCTGGTTCTGTCTCATGTCTCTCCACAATGGGTCATTGCCTTTAATCGACAACATGACAATTGACAACTGTGTGGAGTCTGCACATCCTCCCAGTGTGTGCGTGGGTTTCCTCCGGGTGCTCCGGTTTCCTCCCACAGTCCAAAGATGTGCGGGTTAGGTGGATTGGCCATGCTAAATTGCCCGTAGTGTCCTAAAAAGTAAGGTTAAGGGGGGGGGGGGGTTGTTGGGTTACGGGTATAGGGTGGATACGTGGGTTTGAGTAGGGTGATCATTGCTCGGCACAACATCGAGGGCCGAAGGGCCTGTTCTGTGCTGTACTGTTCTATGTTCTACTGTTCTATGAAGTCAACATGTGCCGAATATAATCTCTCAGCGCAATCTCACCCCATTGGCTTCCAACTAAATGGATCGAATCCAATTAATTGGAATACATAGAGGGAGTTTTACTCTAAAATGTGATTGGAGCATTCAATTACCCTGTAGTGTTTAATGAGAACTGTGGAGAAACATTTACCGTGTGTCTACCCTGAGCTGAAGAGGGTGGTGAGGATTTGATGTGGCAGTGCCAAAGGATCTTTCCCTCTTTCTAACCAGGCTAACAGAGATAGATAGTTTCTTGATTAATAAGGGATCAAGGGTTATGGCACGAAGGCAGGAGATAGACTTTTCGAAACATAATAGTCGTGATTGAATGTGGAGCGAACTCGATTGGCCTAATCGTCGAATTCTGCTCCTGTGTCTTATAGTTTTATGGTAAGAAGACAATCTATGGACTATCTTAGAATAGATAGGTACCTGATTGCCATCGCAGATATGGTGGGTGACGGGCATCTTTCTGTATTGTAAACCTCTAACTCTCCATGACTCTAAGACAAGGTCTAAAACGATTTTCACTCACATAGGGTGGAGATTAACCGAAACTAATCTAATAATATTTTTATCACAAGTAAGCTGACATTAACACTGCAATGAAGTCACTGTGAAAAGATCCCAGTTGCCACATTCCGCCGCCTGTTTGGGTACACAGACGGAGAATTCAGAATGTTCAAATTACCGAACAGCACATCTTTCGGGACTTGTGGGAGGGAGCCGGAGCACCCAATGGAAACCCACAAAGACATGGGGCGAACGTGCCGACTCCGCATAGACTGGGACTCTGGCGCTGTGAAGCAATTGTGCTACTGAGATTGGATCTAGTGCAGTGATTACTGATGCAAGTTCAAGACTAACGTAAACCGAGACAGGTTCTCGTGCAGACGAGATTACCCTTAAATGATATAGGATATAAAGCAGTGATTATTGATTCAGGGTCTGGAATATTATAAACTGAGGCATGCTCTATTGCAGTCATTCCTGCTGCAGGGTCTGGATTAATATATGTGTCAAGACTTATTAGGTCAGATGATTAAAAACTTGGTTATTTGGGATGATTGTATTAAGGGAATTGAGGTAAAGAGGAGTAGGGAATGAATACCAGAGCTTAGGGCCGAGACGCATGAAGACATCGCAAAGCGAAACAATTAATTCTGAACATAACTTAACGTCTTGATAAATTACAGTTGCAAAACCCAAGAACAATATTTTATATGCACACCTATGCGAACGGCCAATTCCTTTTTGAAGTGAAGTCACTTGCTCTTCTTAACCAGATGAGAGTTCTATGATTGGGCGGACATTTATCCTGTGGGTGCCAATCTGGTGATTCTGTGAGAGCACTGTTCTGTCTAACACTGCCAGTATATTAGGCGTTTAGTGAATATAAAACGAGGCAGGAAAAGAATCCTCACCATGAAACAACTTTCCAATGGATAGAGTGTAATACAAGAGTAAATTCATCGTTTTGAACAAAACAGAGATTTCCATTAACTTTTGGAAATTGCAGTGCAGCGATGTTCACATGTAGACCTGTCCCTCAAGCCCAGTTCATTACTGGGACGGTGGTAAAATATTAAACTCAATATTACCCACATGATAGCAGAGCAAATACACATTTCATAGAACTACTTATAGGTATTAACAAGAATTAATATAATCTCCAAATCAACAATGATTGTACTCGTACAAACAAGAAAATATATAATATAATTTATAATATCGAGACAGGCAACAGGAACATCGTTCGGTGTAATATAAACAGAGACTGGTGTGCTATTTTTAGAATAACTGATATTTTATATGGAGCCAGTGGAATTCCCATTCATCCTGTCACAATAAGACCCAAGACTAGTAAAATACCAGCCTCTGAAAATTAAATTGACCCATGTAAGACTGGACCCATAGTTTGAACTCTTAGATTCACCGAGCAATATTTCAGAATGTCAAAATGCAAACCATGAGAGGTTAACAGTCTTTTCTCAGTGGAATCACTATCACCTCCCACAACAGATACCTGAGCACATGACCCAGACTGTGATCCAATGCAGAAGGAGTGTTTAATGTTCAATTGTTCCATCTTTTCGATGCGGGTGATATTACAGTCTTCTGGATAGTCTCGCAATATTATTACAGAACGGGTAATCTGGAGGCCTGAACTAATACTCCAGACACAGGAGTACAAATTCCACCAGGGTATATTGAAATGTTGTGAACAGTTTTGGTCTTATATAAGGATTGATATTTTAGAGGCAGTCCAGAGAAGGTTCTTTAGGTAAATCTCGAGTGTGGAGGGATTTTCAAAGGTAGGTAGCATTTTACAGCCCATCCTTACTCTACCTGTCAGCAAATAAAGAAGAATCCGGCCTTGAAACACAAACCTTGTGGTCAACAGCCAAACACGCTGACCAATTGCACCATGGAGACTGTGGCCATGATGTGGAGATGCCGGCATTGGACTGGGGTGAGCACAGTAAGAAGTCTGACACCACCAGGTTAAAGTCCAACAGGTTTGTTTCAAACACTAGCTTTCGGAGCACTGCTCCCACCTGAGGAGGGAGTTTAACCTGGTGTTGTAAGACTTCTTACTGTGACCACAGAGACTGAAATGGGGAGAGCTTAAGTGGGTTAGGCCTACACGAATTGGAGTTTAGAAGAATCAGAGGCGAAGTTACTGAGATATATAGTATTCTCAGGGGGCTTGACAATGTAGACGCTCGAGGTTGTTCCCGCTTTTGGGAGAGTCTAGCACCATAGGCCACAATCTCAGTGTAAGGTGCCACTCATTTCAGACGAGGATGACGAGGAATTTCTTCTCTCAGAGCGTAGTGCTTCTATAGAATCATTTGCCGTAGAGAGTTCGCCTGGTCAATAAATACGTTCAAAGCTGAGACAGACAGATTTTAATCAGTAAGCGAATCAAGGGTTATGGGGATAAAGTGGAAATCTGGAGTTGAGGATTTTACCAGATTTGCCACGATCACATTGAATGGGAGATCATATTACATGGGCCGAATGGCCAGGTTCTGCTGCAAATCATATGGTTTTGTGGCAGCTGTAGAGACTTTCAATTGAACGACTTAATCAATCAGCCAAAATCGTCGTGTCATTTACAATACTTCCGAAGCTATCGAAATTTCGCAACGCCCAGCAGGTTCACCACCGTCCTTCAGGAGTAGAAAGCTCCCTTCCTTACTCTGTCTGGCCCATATGTGACTCTAGTTCAGCAATGATGTGGTTGACTATTAACTATCTTTAATATTGCCGAGCAAGCAAGTTAGTTGAAGGGAAGCTGCTACTGAAAGTCAAATGTGAATAAAATCGCTCGAAGTGCACCTTATCAAAAAGGTGGCTCACATCCCGCTTCTCAGGATGGACAGTTAATGGTGGTTATATGGCGAGAATGAATCCAAAACTGTGCAAAGTGCTTCAGATTCTGGAAATCTAAAACAAAACAACAAAAAAGGCTGCTCAGCAGGTCAGTGGGCATCAGCAGAGAGATAAACAGATTCACATTTCAGGTGTATTACCTCACTGATATAATTTGAAAGGGTAGAGCTGCTTTTCCCAGTATCTTGGACCAATGTCCGTTCTTCATCCAAAATCACAAATTAGCTGGTCACTTATCGCATCTCCATTTGTGGGAGCTTGCTGTGCACAAATTCTCTGCTCTGTTTCCAACAATGGAGCAGTGACTAAATTCAGCAAAAATATATCAGTGAGTTTTAAGGGCGTTGGTATGACCTGAGGTCGGGTAAAGCGGTTTACAAAAGCAAGCTCTTTCCAAATGTTAACATTTTAAAATGCAAGTTGTAATATGTCGACTGATCAGAGATTAATGTGACTATAGATCACTCCTCTGCCTGATGTTTTAATCTATCTACTTTAAATCGGTTAATATTTCAATCAAATTAACATTCAGTGGAAAAGTAGCTGGTTAAAGATGCTTTATTAATTGAGGCATCAGAACTTTCAGAATGAATACTTAATTTAAAGTATTTCTTCATTTCGATTAAGTAACATCTGTACTAATGGAAGTTTCTGTTCATTTTAACCAACTGCCAATATTCCTAAAATAAACCGCTATTTTGAGGTAAAACTGATCAATATGTGAATGTGTTTATCTCGTTTGCTGACATGAACATTTCATTGTGACCAGTGAAGTGTTTATGTAAATAAACACAGAAATAGAAGTTCCAGATTAGATTGCGGACTGAGAAAAGAGAAACAAATGTGTCCCCACCAACACAGCACAAAAATAGAGCCAAGATAGAAATAGATCAACGGATTCCAGTAGTGTTTGTTTTTCGACATTTTTTTATTAATCAGTTATATGAGAAAAATGTCATTATGATATCCATGTTCATAATTAGGAAAGATCCCCTCATATCTCTAAATATAAGGGCATGCCAAGTGTGTTCGTAGAATTTTCCTGTGTCCTATCTCTCTCTATGGTTTTCTCATATCTGGTTCTATCTCATGTCTCTCCACGAAGGGTCATTGTCTTTAATCGACATGTGGCCAACAATAATAACAATTTTACTGTGAAAAGCCCCGTGTCGCCACATTCCGGCGCCTGTTCCAGTAAGTTCGAATGGGAATTGGACCCGCGCTGCTGGTCTTGTTCTGCGTCACAAACCAGCTGTCTAGCCCACTGAGCTAAACCAGCCCTCTCAGCCCGAACTCACCCCGTTGGCTTCCAACTAAATGCACCGAATCCAATGTATTGGAATCCGGCGAGGAAGTTTTACGCTAAAATGTGTTTGGAGTATTCAATGGTCTTGGAGTGTTTAATGAGAACTGTAGAGACAAGTTTCCTCTATATCTGATCTGGGCTGCACATGGTGGTTGAGGATTTGATGTGGCAGGGCCGAAGAATCTTGCCTTGCACTTTATACAGCTGCCGAGACCTTGGAGCATTTGACTGAAGAGTGTAGAGCAAGTTTACTTGCATGTAACCTGCACTGAACCTGCCCTGCGAGTGTTTGATATCACTGTGCATAGGGAGATTTACTCCGTATCTGAACAGTGCTGTACCTGACCTGGGTGAGTTTGATGGGAAAATGCAGAGGTTTCTTTACCCAGTAACTAACCCCACTGTCAACCTGTCTTGGAGATCTCTAAAGGAAGAGGGCAGAAGAGGTTTTACCTGATACAGAACCTTTGGTTTTTCGGCCTTTAATGTGTTTGAGCGAGAGGGAATTTAATTCTATATCAAAACAATCTGCAGCTGCTCTGAGAATGTTTGATGGGGACAGTGTCAGGGAGTTTCTCTTTGTCTCCAACCTGTGATGCCCCTGTCCTGCTAGTATTTGAAGGGACACTAGGCCCTGCCGCTGTATTGTACCAGGCCGTGAGCCCATCTCTGTTTATGTTATACTACCTTGTACCTTTGTCAGTTTATATTAAATAAGGGCCTATTTATCTTTGTTCATATTAAACTAGGCCACAAATTAGAGGACATGTCTTGATCAACGAGGCATTCAGGAGTTATCGGGAGAATGCAGGAGAATGAGGATTAGGAACATATTGGCCATGATTTAATGGCAGAGCAGTTGCGATGAGTCGAATGGCCTAATTCCGCTCCTCCACCTTTTGGACTGTTTGTCTCTCTTTACATTAACCTACACCTGACTCTATTTCTAGTAATTTAAACCTGTCTCTGTTTGTATTACATTAGATACAGCCTCAGTTCTGCGCCGGGCCATGTCTCTTCATATTACCCGGCCTCAGTAATTGCTGCGGTAGACCATGCACAATAATTTGGAAAATGGCTGAGGTGGAAATTGTGAAGATTTAAAAAAACTGAGGGAACAGTGATAGTCTAAAATTCTTTAGAGAGCAATGTTGATCTATGTCCAGATAAACGTCATACTCTGTCTTGTCAGCACCCTAGATGTGTGTACGTACAACCACAGATCTCTGATCTTCTTGCAGCCACTTCAAATTGTACAGCCTAACTTCTATTCCCTGGGCCTAATGCAATAAACTAAGGGAATGGACTAGTTGTAATTGTGTAACATAAACAAAGGACAATTAAATAAATAACTGAGACAGAAGCTAATGTTACAGCAACTTCATTCTCTTCACAACAGGCACACAGTAGCTGCATTGTGTAACATCGACGGGATGCACTGCAGCAACTCGCCAATTTTCTTCAACAGCACCTTCCATACCCGAGACCTCCGAGAATCACAAGGGCAACAATCACATGGGAACACAATACTCTGCATCCGCCTACACATCCAACTCTCTGGGGTAGGAATTGTTCTTGGGCACCAGCAAAGAAGAAATGATATCTTAAATTTAATTCTGCTGACTGCACTGAAAATGTATATCAAATGTTGCATAGCATACACTGTATACACTATACATCCGTTGCAGGTTGTTACCATATACTGATTTATCGTCCAAAATATGTATTATTATATTAGCTTTCCATCTCAAAGACATCTGCAATAATGCGCCCACAGTTAAAAGCAGAGGCATCATTCAGTGCATTAATAAAAATGCGCAGGTCTCGGAAAAAGTAGGCTAGAATCAGGATCAAATACAGAATCCCAACAAGGCAGAAGGCCCATTGCATCTGCACCAACCTCTGAAATATCACCCTTCTTAATCCCCCGCCCTTGCACCATGACCTATGCATCCTTAGACACCGAGGGACAATTTCGAATGGCCAATCCATCTAACCTGTACATATTTGGACTATGGGTGGAAACCGGAGCACCTGGAGGAAAGCCACTCAGACACAGGGAGGAAAGTAAAAACTCCACGCAAACAATCAGGACTGAACCCCGGCGCTATGAGGCAGCAGTGCTCCCCACTGCGCCACCCTCCGCCGAAGGCATAAGCAGAGACTGGGCCTAGTGTAATATCAACTGAATTCTGGTCTAGCGGAATGCAGATTGATACAAATTGGGACATGATCAATGCAGCAATAAGAGGGATATCGTACAATCCAAGAATAACAGAGGCAGGGCTCTAGTATATATAAACAGGGGCATTCACATGTGCAGCAGGATTGTGTTTACTGGAATTTAACTATCTAGTAGAGTAATAACTGAGACCAAACAACTTGTGATGCAAACAGAATGTTGTTCCAGTTTACGATGCACAGACAAACGTTCTGATGCTGTAACCATTGTGACGTGTTTCTTACTAGACTAACCAAGACATGGGTCAGTGCATCATAATTTCGGATTTGTAATATAAACAGGGTGTGGGCCCTGGATATTAATAACTGATATTCAGCCGAGTGCAGGAAAACTGAGGAAGGGACCTGCTGTAATGTGATAGAGACACGGCGAGTGTAATGTAAACAGAGGCGGGGCAAGGTGAACGTTAGCAGAAAATTATATGTTTAAATGATTTAATGGGATCTTGGAGTTGCCAGTAACGTCAACATTTGCTGTCAATTCCTCATTTCCCTTGAGAATGTGGTGCTGAGCCCGCTTGATGAACCATTGCACTCCATACTGAGTACGTACACCCACAGAGCTGACAGGAAGGGAGGTCCAGGATTTGACCAGTGACAGTGAAGGAACAGAGACATAGTTCCCATCAAGGTGGTGTGAGGCCTGGTGGGTAACTTGCAGGTCCTGCTGTTACAGTGCATCTGCCGGGCCTGGTCCTTTTAGACGGCTGAGTTCCTGTGTTGGAAGGTGCTGCAGGAGGAGGCAGTTGCTGCATTAGATCCTTGTGCGTCGTTCAAGCTACTAGAATTGTGCACCCGTGATGCAGGGAGAGAATGTTGAAGTTGGTGGATGGGGTGTTCGTCGAGCCGGCTATTCTGCCCTGGATGGCGTCGAGATCTCACGTGTTGCTTCAGGGGCCCACGTGAGACCAATGGAGATATTCAGTCAAACACCTGACTTCTGCCGTATAGATGATGAGTAGGGGTTGGGAAGTCACGAGGTGAGTTACTCACCGCAGAATGTCCAGCCACTGACCTGCTCTTGTAGCCATATTTTTTTTAATGTTCACTTTTGTAGCAATGGTAATCCCGAGGATATTGAAATTGGGGGATTCAATCACGGTGGTATAATTTTAAATCTAGGAGAGACGGTGAGAATCTCGCTTTTTGGGATGGTCATTGCCTGACACTTGCCAGCCCAAGCCTGAATGTTGTCCCAAGTCTTGCTGCATTTGAGACAAACATGCTTCAGTATTTGAGGAGTTGAATATGGTGCAGAACGTTGGGTAATCATCAGCGAACATCCTCCCTTCTAACCTATGATGAAGGGTGAAGCTTGGACCTGGGGACACTATCCGAGGACCCATATGTTACTGGATGATCCTTGACACTTTTTATAAAGTCCTGATTGATCAAAGGCGGAGTGATAGGGACATCATTGGCTGGGTTGGATTTACCCTGCGTTTTGTGAACGGGTCATGTTTGGTAATGTTGCATATTGTTGGGTCCATGCCAGTGCTGTATCTGCACTGGGGCAAGTTGCCTGGGGCCCAGCCAGTTCTGGAGCACAAACCTTCAGTATTGTTGCCAGAATCTTGCCAGGTCGAATAACGTTTGCAGCGCTGTCAGCCATTTCTTGATATCGTGTGGAGTGAATCAAATTTGCTGAAGACTGCCATCCATGATGATGCAGACCACCGGAGGCTGAGATGGATCATCCTCCCGGCACCTCTGGCAGAAACTTTCACTCTTGTTTTTTGCACTGACGTGCTGGGCTCCATCATCATTGAAGAGGGGAATTTTATTGAGGCTCCTGCTCCGGCTATTTGCTTAATTGTTCATTACTATTCAGGACTGGATGTTGGTGAACTGCAAAGGTAGATCCTATCCATTAAAAATAGGATCACAGTGATTGTGTGATATAAACATTGACATGCACCGGTGCAGTATTAATTGAAACGAAGTGTCGTGTATTGTAAACAGAGACAGAGTCGAGTCTAACAGAAATACAGACTGGAGCACAATTAAAATTAACAGAGACAGGGATTAGTGCAGTAATTATTGAGGCAATGTCTGCTTCATCTCATGTCCAAGCATCTCAATTTAAATTCCATCTGCTGGCTAAACTTTGCAATTGCAGTTACGGTGAAAATGTTGCTGTCAGGTATGATCCGTGATGTTGATGGGTCAATAATTCATTTCCACAAATGCAATATCTCATCGCGTTCTGTGGAGCTGCTAAATCTCAGGTTTAACTCATTGCAGCTGTTGGTGGCTAATTCTCGCGCAGTGAGGTCAGTGCCAGAGCAAAGCGGCTCAATCCTGGTCGCGCGTTTTTGTTCATCTTTTGTTAAATGGAGGAGTGTTTGCCTGGGCCCTGTATGGAGTGCCTAAGGAAATTTAACATTCACCTTAACGTACATGATGTTGGGGCGAATTGTGGCTTCCCATTCTACCAGCTCAACGACGGTGGGGCCATTGTCTCCAAAGCCTCAAGGACAGAAAAGATGGGATTTTAAATTGAAAGAGATAATGTGGGTGTGCGTGTAAGGCAGAGAGGAATGCGTGTGTGAGAGACTGTGTGTGTGTGTGTGTGTGTGTGAAGCGAATTTTTTGCGTGTCTTTGTGTGAAACACATCATGTTTTGTACAACCTGAATTTCACTGAGGTCACAGGCATCCGTCTACTTCCAACATTCAACAAATATCCACTGATTTTGACACAAGTGTTGCACATGAAGCTCCCAATTGTCGTTCTGGGTTTTCATAATCTCGGTTGGTCTATTTCAAAGCTGCTAAATCCATTGGTCCGGGTGGCTCACACCGGCCCACCGGAAATGTCGCCATTTTTTCAGTTTGCTGTGGTGACACCCAATATTTAGGTTTAAGGACATCATGTCACACTTAGAAGAACCTTTGAAGTGGAATATCTGGCTTCCCACTGGTTGCGTGGCTCCGGCTGCTTGGAAATTCCTTGATCATGTGACCATCTTCCATTGAGGGACCACACGATAACCGTGCAAACCACCTATTTCTGATTGTTTTGAAGAGACTTGGAAGCTCTGTTTTTGAGAGCAATGCTACATTTCTGATTTGCCCGCCAGTAAATATCCATAATGCACTGCGGACAACAAAGATTACATTTTTTGAGCTATTTTTCTTGACAGCTGCAGTGTTCCTTGTTTCACAGACATGCAACACGGTTCATAGAATCATAAAATTTACAGTGCAGAAGGAGGCTATTCGGCCCATCAAGTCCTTGGAGACAGCATCCTACCTAACCCGTCCCTCCACCCTATCCCCACATCTCCACCCTATCTCCGTAACCCCATCTGACCTTTTTTGGATACTAATAGCAATTTAGCATAGCCAATCCACCTGTCCAGCACATCTTTGGACTGTGGGAGGAAACCGTAGCAGCCGAGGAACCCACGCAGACACGGGGAGAATGTGCAGACTCCGCACAAGCAGTGACCCAATGTGGAACTCGAACCGGGGACCCTGAAGCTGTGAAGCAACTGTGCTAACCATTGTACGACCTGGTGACCTAAGGTTGTGATCTGAGATTTAGGCCTTATAAATCAATCAGCTCGTTCCAAAGCTTGATGATATTCCATGGACATTTTTATGAGTTCAACAAAGGTAGTACCTGCTTTTCCCCATGTCACGCATTAAGTCTACATCAAGGCTGTCTCTAAACATGGAAAATCGGGAGCAGAATCTGCTCACTGGCTCTTATTTAGTGTGACCATTGGCGAACGTACAGCACCCTGTCCCAAGACTAATGTTTTCCTCATGCTTATGGTCAGGAAGAACAAGTTACAGGCATTGGGGACAGAGTCAAAAGTCTCTGCAGATGATGCTTTGTTTGGATGATCGAATTTTCAGCGTGGAGGAATTCTCTGATGCGGATGCATTGTGATTATGTCTCTGTTTTCATGGCTGAAAGGTTGTAGAGGTTGCAGCCTGACCGAGTGTGCTAGTGGATTTCATCCATATCTTCAGCAAAGGTCAGCAGCTTGAAGCGGAAGGTCCCGAATAGAGTTGGGTCAATGACACGGTCCTCTTTCACTCAATTATTCACTTAGAATCTGTCGAAGTGGAATCATCAATCTGTACATGCAGTGCATTTTGCCATGGAAGAAGTGAATGAGACAGGGGAGCTTTGACAGACAGCCAATTATCCCAAATCGTATAGTCCCTGCTCTGCTGATGGTGTTGAATGTTTGTTGAGATTGATGAAAGCAAGTTGAAGGGGTAGACTAGTGGTAAAGGGAGCAGATCACGCCCAGAGTAAATCTTCGACACAAAACACAGCACCCGTGCTTCCAGCTACATTCGGCCTGCAAGCAGTGTTGAAGTGGAAGCTAGCAAAGGCCTTCCCAGTGCTGCTATGAGTGAGATATGTCAATAGTTGCTGCAGTTTCCAATGTCCACTTTGTTTTCAGATATTGGTTATGATTTTGCATCTTCAATCTCTGTGGGATGGTTTATATCTTCCATCAGAGAAGGAGCAGGCCACGAATGTTCAGAAACATAGTAATTATATTCATCAATCTTCATTCAATTATGAATATAAATAATGAATTCACCAATTATCATCGTTTCACAAAATTAGTACAGTTTTAAATTAAGTATATGGTGCGGGTGTCGCTAGATTGGCCATGATTTATTGTCCATCCCTAATTGTCTTTCACAAAGTGGTGGTGTGCTACCTATTTGAACCTCCGCAGTCACGATGGTGTCGGTACACCGACGGTGCTGTTAGGGAGGGAGTTCTAGTCGTTGAACCAGCGACACCGAAGATTCTGCGATATATTTCAAGTCAGGATAGTGAGTGATTTGGAGGGGAATTTCCAGGTGGTGACCTTCCATGTGTCAGCTGCCTTTCCTTCTAGAAGGTAATGGGCCTGGGTTTAGAAGGCGTTTCAAAGGAGACTTGATGGGTTTCCTGCGGTTGGATGGTACATATTGTCATTGTTCGTCGGTGGTGGATAGAACCTTGCCTCGCACATCTCCCTCTAAACTTTGCCCCCACGGACCTTAAACCTATGCTGCCTGATGACAGACCTCTCCACCCGGAAATGCGTTCCTGCCCATCCATTTATCCCATGTCCCTCCTAAGAGTGTTTGCACATAGGATGACAATCAAGCGGGCTTGCTTTGGCCTGGGTGGTGTCAAATTCTTCAATGTTGTCGGAGCTGCACCCAGCCAGGCAATGGAGAGTATTCAATTACACTCCTGACTGGTGCTGTAGATGGTGAACAGGCTTTGGGCTAGTCAGGAGTGAGTACTCGCCGCAGGCTTTCTTAGACCCTGACCAGATCATGTCGCCTCAGCATTTATATGGTCAGTCCAGGACAGCTTCTGGTCAATGGTAACCCCAGGGTAGTTGATAATTGGGGATTCAGCGATGACAATATCATTGAATGTCAAGGAGAGTTTGTTAGATTCTATTTTGCTGGAGATGGTCATTCTTTAGGACTTCCGTGGCGAATGTCCACCATTGTCACAATTCACAAAGTTAAATAATTATATTAATCCATTATGATCAACTCAAACATGCATAGTTGCATTCACCAATTATTTTTCGGCATTTGTTTTACAAAATGTAATGCAATTCATTTAAGGGAGGTGTTGTTGAGACCAGGAAGAGATCCAGCCATGATGATTGAATGGCGGATCAGGCTCGAAGGTCTGAATTTCCGACTTCTGCTCCTAATTCCTATGTTCCTATAATTTATTGAGATTAAATTTCATTGAGATAGGCATTGACCATTCTGTCACCAACAAGTAACATCTGCATCAGAATTCAATGTGAAATGGAATTAAACCGCACGCGAGGTTAAATATGCAGCTACCCAGCAGCCTCTGCGCTGTATTGGTCAGTAATCACCGTCATCGTCAAACAGAATCGCCGGACTGGAGTGTGGAGATAATTTTTGAAGTGTCGGTAAAATTAAAATACCTGTACCTTAGGTGCGTTAATGAATCCGTAAATCCCGATTTGTTATTACACGTTTTGGAAAGTAATTCAACGTTAGGGGCAGCAGGGGTAGCATGGTGGTTAGCATAATGCTTCGCAGCTCCAGGGTCCCAGGGTCCCAGTCGATTCCCGGGCTGGGTCACTGTCTGTGCGGAGTCCTGCAAGAGCCTCGCCCTGTGTGCGTGGGTTGCCTTCCTCCGGGTGCTTCCGGTTTCCTCCCACAGTCCAAAGATGTGCGGGTTAGGTGGATTGGCCATGCTAAATTGCCGGTAGTGTCCTAATAAAGTAAGGTTAAGGGGGGGGGGTTGTTGGTTATGGGTAAGGGTGGATACGTGGGTTTGAGTAGGGTGATCATGGCTCGGCACAACATTGAGGGCCGAGGGCCTGTTCTGTGCTGTAACTGTTCTATGTTCTATGTCTGCAGCTGTCCACTGAGTTTTACAGGATTTCTGTTTTCAGTCTGGTGTCTTCATTAATTTGGGTGGGACATCTGGAGTGAATTATTGTACATGAAATGACCACATGCACACAATATTCCATCCGTCCATCCCCACTGTAATCATGTTCCCGCTTTCTGTCTTTGAGGTGAAGATTCACCATCAGCGGAGAAGAATTACCAGGACCGCAGGAATATCTCCAGTTTCCTCTTAGTGATGTCCAGCTCGTCAGTTCCCGATAGTCTGGAGATGGAACTCACCCAGAAGAGCTGGAACCACCGAATTTATTAGACTGACACAAATTATGAAGGACCTGCTTTAATTTATCAAGCGCAAAATTAAGAATGTAGAACAACATCTTTCAGACCATCTATCCATGCATCCATCAACCACATTCATTACTTCCTTAATAAAAAATATTCAGGCAGACAAGCAACATCCATCCCTACATAAACATAGTCATCCCTTTATCTTTTGGCAGGTGGTGATGTAGTATTAATGTTATTGTACCAGTAATCCAAAGGCCCAGGCTAATTCTGTGGTGACTCAGGTACAAATCCCACTATGGTCAGTGGTGGAGTTCAATTAATAAATCTGGAATACATACTAATGGTGACCATGATATCCCCTCTGCATCATCAATGAAGGAAATCTGACATCCCTCCCTGGTCTCACCTACACATGGCTCCAGTCAGACAGCAACATGTCTGACTCTTCAGTTCCTTCTGAGCTGGCCCACTCAGTTCAACAGCAATTAGGGACAGGGAACACATGGTGGTCTTGCCAGTGAGTCCCACATTCCATGGAAGAATAAAGGGAAAAACATGTTTATCTATTACAAAATGTATCCCCTGTCTGATAGTCTGATTGTTTTCCATCACAATGTTATGAGTGTGGGAGAGATCCTCCAGCCGGTTAGTGTTGTTAAGAGAGGCTAGAAATCTGGATAACTCTCCTTTCCTTAGAGATGGGAACAGTTCAAATAAGTTCGCAATTTTAAACATAAAAGATCTCCAGTACTGTTGCTGGGTAGATTTGTTTATAAATAGTTCTCATTGATAATGTTAAGAGTTTGAAGTTGGCTTGCAGCCAAGCGGTCAGTACTGAGCCAACAGATCTCTGAAAAAAAATACAGATGCTTCCTGTAAACAACATTGAACATTCGAGCCTCCCTGACTGCAGGCGGCTGGATTGCTGCCAAATACTGTGTGGGGCAGATTAACCTGAATATGAATGGACACAATGGGATTTATTCATTCAAACAATAAATGTTTAGTCGCACATGAACTAAACGTTTTAAATGGTGATGCATGCAAAGAAATATATTCACTGAATGTTTTGTTCACTCTGAGATTAAACATGATCGGAAAATAGTAGCCTGACCAGATGCTATATAATTTATATTAGTTCTGAGTAAAGGTCACTCTAGCTATTAAAGTCCGTTTGTTAAGAACCTAATGAAGTGAGAGTGAGTGGTATTGATGGACCCAACCCATAAGTTCAATAAGATGACTCCAATTACAAAAAATAAAATAAAATAAATTAAAAGTAAATAAACTGCATTGATCTCGCGGGGAATCCAGGAATATTCTCCGAGTTGTTGATCTCCTTTAAACGGAGTCGTCTCTTATACCCGATTAACACCGTGTTCTGTACAGTTTAATTTGTCTGGATTTCAATAATTTAACAGTCCCTCTTATTGCTGCCAACGAGTGGAGAAATGACCAGTTCATGGCCTGCTTTAGTGGAGAATAAAACATTTATTCTTCTGATATTGCTTAATCTGCCGCAAAGTCCTGATGTCCTGTGTTCCCAACACCAGTGAATGTTAGACAGCCGGTGGTCAGTAAAATTAGCGGCAATGATTTGGATGCCGAAGGATAACTTTGCTGATCACCGTGTCTGTTCTGATTCATTAACTTCTCTGTCAAAAGCTGGTATGAATTTTATGTTTCTCTGTCAGCTCACTGCTGAATTATCAGGCAAGCGGCTTCTTTACCGTTAATGTTCACAGGACTGTCTGAGGCTCAGGGGCAGTTCGAGAAATACCAGGAGAAACATTGTGTAATGTGAGGAGTTTCTATTTATCTACAGATCCACATTGTACAGTGATAGCCATCCGCACTGGAAATTGAATCACTTTGTTCATCCCCGCATTTAGTTACATTTCCTCTGATAAATGATACTTTATTGCTCTAATGGGATAGAGACCGAGAGTGTTGCAAATCAGACTGACAGACGATTTATTCCCTGACAATATAATTTAAACTGTTTAGGTTCAGCCCCTGATATTGGAGTGTGGAAATAAAGAGACTGAATTTACAATGGATTAGGTTTTTATTACCAGGTGGGCAAATGTAATTTCGCCATTAGGATTAGGAGAGACATTACAAATAATCCATTCAGACAAACAAATATCCCGATACAGATAAATGTTTATTTTAATAATAACCTATAGTAAATCTCTGTGTCCATTCTGTTGGGGGTGTGGAAGGTGGGACGTGGATCCAGGCGCCGCCTCCACCAGGGAATCAACAGGCGGCGCCTGGAAAGCCGCCCCCTTCTGCCGGGTATTTAAATGCCGATCACTGGGACCCGAATCCAACAGTCCGGGAGCTGGTTTGTTCACTGAGTTCCTGACACAACCATTTCCCCCAAATGACCAGAAGGATAAGGTGGGCCATTTCTCTCAGTTTGTTGCTGACTTTCTTATCCCGTGAGTAGTTTTTATTGTCCAAGTCTCTCACTGTTACTGTCTCAGTGTTAGTCTCTCTCTGGAATGTTCCAGAGTCACCAATCATTTCACCAGCATTAATCCTCGGGCTTTTTGATATTTTTACAGGTGTCCAGTCGGATGTTGTGTTGACTCAGCCAGAGGCAGAGACTGGACGTCCCGAAGGCTCCCTGACACTGACCTGCAAAACCAGCGGCTTCAATCTTGGCGGCTACAGCATGCACTGGGTCCGCCAGGTTCCCGGCCAGGGGCTGGAGTGGCTGGCTGCCTACTATACTTCATCCTATCAGTACTACGCCTCAGCGATTCAAGGCCGATTCACCGCTTCCAAAGACCTTTCAAACAGCATCTTCTCTTTGGCCATGACGAACCTGAAGACCGAAGACACCGCCATCTATTACTGTGCTGGATACCACAGCGAGAGGAACCAGGGCTGGACCCGCACAAGAACAGCTCGAGAGGGAATTCAACAACGTCCATCGTAACCTGAAGGTCAGTACTTGTTTTAAATGTAATGTTAATATCAGTGAACCAGATTCCAAGCTGTCCCCTACAAAATTAGTCTGGAGAAAATGTAATCGTAAAATCAAACAAACCAACGTACTTAATGTGGTGAGACTTTAGCTAGTGTGTTTATCTTCTCTGATAACAGTTGTAGCAATGTCTAAATATAATGTTATCTTGAATATGTCTGTTACACGGAGGAGATCTTTGTGAAATGTTGCATGAATTCTAAACGTGATCAGAATTACGCATCTATTTGAAGTGAATATTGAGCAGCAGGATTGAACAGAGAGTGAGTGCAGTTTTTGTGCGGGTGTCTGTCACTGTGACTACATCAGTGGGTCACAGTGCTGTGCACAGCGACATCCTCATACAAAAACCTCAGTGATAGAGTTTGTTCAAATTGGTGTCAGCACCACAGCAGATTGTCAAAGAAAACGCAACTTAAATCAAATAATAGGTGAAAGTACCATTGCTGTAAAAAAACATTAAAATCTTCATTTCATTAGTATTATTGATCATATTATATCAGGGGTATTAAAAGTATCCCAACTCCTTTTACGATTAGAACAACCAGTCTAGGTTGAAATATCTCACTTGTTCACTGCTGGGCGATTCGGAATCACGTTTTTGAGTGAACAGTGAAATTAAATCTCTGTATTTTAGTTAACAGCTGCCGCAGTATTTGACACGCTGTGTCTCACTGTGATACATGGGTGGCACAGCAGTTACTGTCAATACAAAAAGCCCCTCAGCACTAATTCACTGAGGCTGGCTCAGTGCTCGCTTTTACAATCCAACTTTATTTACAGTGAAGTATTATTTATGTTCAAATCTGTCGAATGACATATTTCGATATTGATAATTATGCGATAATCATCCAATAATCAGTAGAAGTTTTGAATGACATGCGCATGTGTTACTCTGTGATATATGAAACATTCGGGTCATTTGTGAAGTGTGAGCGATATCCACAATATAATTATAATCACAGGAAGATCCATCGTGACTTTACTTTGCCTCTGGTTTGTGAATATTAAAAGTAATAGTGGATTTCTGTCTATTTTGTGCAGGTGCGGTTATTGTATGGAGCTGCCCAGGGAATGTGACACTGTGACATCATGGGCTACTGGGGACAAGGCACCATGGTGACGGTGACTGCAGGTAAGAACCATTCAATTATTTACTAACTGTTTTACTTTAGTCGTTGTTTCATATTTTGTCAGTTTTCAAAATTCATTCGTTCACTGAAATGTGGTTTGGTGGATTCTGTATTGAGATGTTTTGCAATGTTTCATATGATTCTACTGAAAAATGTTATAGAATTAAGCGATTTTTTGACAAAAAGATGCTGCTGAGGGATACAGTCCCTGGTTGTTGTAGTGTGGTGTTTATTTTCTGAGGATACAGTGTGTTGGGTTACTTTAAATACCTAAAAGTTGTTATTAAACAGTTTGGCGTTTCTGCAGCGTCTAATCCAGGTTGCATCTGATGGCTTTAAATTTTATCACCTGATACAACATCTACTGATACTGTGTGAAATATTACACAATATTAATTAAATGTGGCAAAGTTCCAATCTTGATTTATTGAACATAATCTACGTGCTCAAAATGCCGGTGGCAATGTTACATATTTCTGTTTAATTTAATATTGTAATTAATTCGTTTGGTGATGAGCTGGTTGGCTGTATATTTTATCGAGGTTTTGCTGCAATTTTGCAATTGGTTCTGTTGAATGTTTTTGTCGAAGTGACTTGCTTCTCCATAAAATGAGTTTCAGCCGCTAAATGATGTGATTTGATGTTTTCCTGCTGTGGAGATTGTGTGTCTGGGCGACATTGAATCTTTAAAAATTGTGAAAAGATTTGGCGTTTCTGCATTGTCCTGCATTGTTTCCCTGCATTGTTTCTGCATTGTTCCTGCATTGTTCTGCATTGTTTCTGCATTGTTCCTGCATTGTCCCTGCATTGTCCCTGCATTGTCCCTGCATTGTTTGCATTGTCCCTGCATTGTCCCTGCATTGTTTCTGCATTGTCCCTGCATTGTTTCTGCATTGTTTTTGCATTGTTTAAACTCGGTGACATTGAGCTAGCAGTTACACGTTTTCTCGTTGAATGCCAACAGTCTAAGCGTTTGAATGTTTTGAAGTAAGACTGTAGACAGACAATCGGCTGGTTTTGGGAATTAAGAAAAAATTAAGATATAAAGATAGAACAAGTTTTGAATTTTAGTTGATAATTACAGAATAACCCACGGTTTACAACAATAATTCAGAACCTATTTCAGAAACTGTTGATTAACAATTTTGAAAATTGCAGGGTCAATTGGTGCAATTTAAACAAATCAAATGCGGTCATATAACATATCAACCAAAGATGTTTTTATATTAATATCATTAATCATCAATAACCTTTCACAATTCAGCTGCAATTTGCGCACTATTAACATGGCCGGAAAAGTTTATAGGTTGGGAACATTTCTTGATTCACTTAAATCGGAATTTTACATTGCAGTTGGGCAATATATGGATCCAGTTATAATATTCTTACAGTGCGACGCAACTATATAATTCATTCAATTCCATGTGTAGTTGGATAGCAAGATAATTGGCATTAATCTGATCATGTGGAAGTGGCTGACGTTCAAGGAATTGTTCATATGGTTCGACTTGAATTGTCGGATGGTTAACTGAATTTGGCGAGTGATTGAAAAGTAAAGGCTTGAAATTCAAATAGATAAATTTAATCACAGAAGGTAAAAATTAGCTGGACATATAATAACATCTTGTCTCAATTTCTGTGCTGTACATAGGATAGAATTATAGGAAACAGAAATGGCAAAATAGAAGAATAGATTTGATCTGAGCCTTGGTTAATCCTTATTAAATATTAAATTTAACAGAAAATCTCGACTTAACTTGTACATTATATTTGAGTGCTGCAGAGGATCTGGATGAATTGTTTTCACTGTGGTTTACGCGGATTATTTCGGATCTCCTTTAATGAAGCATTATTTTAATAATTAAATTGCTTGGATTGTCTGAATCATTCAATCTAGGAAACATCTTTATTGATCCCAAACTGCCAGGGGCATTATTTATTTATCTATGTAGTTTCGCGCGGGAGTCCTGCTTTAACAAGCAGATGATGTTACATGTCCCGATCGCAGTTACTGCGATGTCAACCTGATTAAAAATATTTAAAATACTCCACTCATAAGTTTATCATGTGAATTACACTCTGAGAATAAATGGAATTTAAGATTTATAAACATGCTCTGAAATATGCATATTGAACATTTTTGTAGGTTAAAAGAGTGTAGTTGGAGTAAAGGTAAAAATAAAATTAATTAGATTCAATTAAAAGTAATAATATTCTTTATTATTGTCACAAGTAGGCTTGCATTAACACTGCAATGAAGTTACTGTGAAAATCCCCTAGACGCCACACCCCAGCGTCTGTTCGGGCACACAGAGTGTTCACCTAACATGTCTGAATACTTCCACCCAGAAATTCAACATTGTATTCTTTAACACTGCTTAAGATTGAATTAAATTGTTTAGCAAAGTTCC